>NC_134690.1:310617066-310637066 GCF_050947455.1 Rhinoderma darwinii | reverse complement strand
AAGACAGACCTGCCAGCGAGGCCGACGGGGACTTCCAGGAGGCCGGCATGACGTGCCACTACATACCGGTCACACCATGGAAGTCCTTCTCGGGTTGGACCAGGTGCAGCTCCCGCTAGAACGTGCAGCACGTCCTCCTTCACGGTACTCTCGATTGGAGTCGCCAACGTGGCCGAGCTCCTACAACTGCTGGTCGGCCTGGGACTCCAGAAAGAATGTACCAAAGTTCTTTCGTGGAAGTTCAGGTGCAGCGGACCGACCAGCCAATGAGGCCGACGGGGACTTCCAGGAGACACCATGAGAGGGCCGGTGCCTATCGCTCACACCCTGGAAGTCACTCTCGGCCACGAACGGTTAGGACTTCCCGCTAGGAAGAACCGTAGGGACTTGGAACACGAAACCAAAATGCCCTCTCACAGGATTTCAGGTGAAGGAGATATTCGCACCCCTAAAAGTGTCACCACCTCAAATACACCGGGGTAAGGTGCCAACTTACCCGGGCTCCTGGAACTGCTGCCCGGCTGTAGCCCAAAATAAAAACCTCATAGGGTTTTTCCTCCAAAACGTCAATGAAGACAGACCTGCCAGCGAGGCCGACGGGGACTTCCAGGAGGCCGGCATGACGTGCCACTACATACCGGTCACACCATGGAAGTCCTTCTCGGGTTGGACCAGGTGCAGCTCCCGCTAGAACGTGCAGCACGTCCTCCTTCACGGTACTCTCGATTGGAGTCGCCAACGTGGCCGAGCTCCTACAACTGCTGGTCGGCCTGGGACTCCAGAAAGAATGTACCAAAGTTCTTTCGTGGAAGTTCAGGTGCAGCGGACCGACCAGCCAATGAGGCCGACGGGGACTTCCAGGAGACACCATGAGAGGGCCGGTGCCTATCGCTCACACCCTGGAAGTCACTCTCGGCCACGAACGGTTAGGACTTCCCGCTAGGAAGAACCGTAGGGACTTGGAACACGAAACCAAAATGCCCTCTCACAGGATTTCAGGTGAAGGAGATATTCGCACCCCTAAAAGTGTCACCACCTCAAATACACCGGGGTAAGGTGCCAACTTACCCGGGCTCCTGGAACTGCTGCCCGGCTGAAGCCCAAAATAAAAACCTCATAGGGTTTTTCCTCCAAAACGTCAATGAAGACAGACCTGCCAGCGAGGCCGACGGGGACTTCCAGGAGGCCGGCATGACGTGCCACTACATACCGGTCACACCATGGAAGTCCTTCTCGGGTTGGACCAGGTGCAGCTCCCGCTAGAACGTGCAGCACGTCCTCCTTCACGGTACTCTCGATTGGAGTCGCCAACGTGGCCGAGCTCCTACAACTGCTGGTCGGCCTGGGACTCCAGAAAGAATGTACCAAAGTTCTTTCGTGGAAGTTCAGGTGCAGCGGACCGACCAGCCAATGAGGCCGACGGGGACTTCCAGGAGACACCATGAGAGGGCCGGTGCCTATCGCTCACACCCTGGAAGTCACTCTCGGCCACGAACGGTTAGGACTTCCCGCTAGGAAGAACCGTTGGGACTTGGAACTCAAAACCTAAATGCCCTCTCACAGGATTTCAGGTGAAGGAGATATTCGCACCCCTAAAAGTGTCACCACCTCAAATACACCGGGGTAAGGTGCCAACTTACCCGGGCTCCTGGAACTGCTGCCCGGCTGAAGCCCAAAATAAAAACCTCATAGGGTTTTTCCTCCAAAACGTCAATGAAGACAGACCTGCCAGCGAGGCCGACGGGGACTTCCAGGAGGCCGGCATGACGTGCCACTACATACCGGTCACACCATGGAAGTCCTTCTCGGGTTGGACCAGGTGCAGCTCCCGCTAGAACGTGCAGCACGTCCTCCTTCACGGTACTCTCGATTGGAGTCGCCAACGTGGCCGAGCTCCTACAACTGCTGGTCGGCCTGGGACTCCAGAAAGAATGCACCAAAGTTCTTTCGTGGAAGTTCAGGTGCAGCGGACCGACCAGCCAACGAGGCCGACGGGGACTTCCAGGAGGCCGGCATGACGTGCCACTACATACCAGTCACACCATGGAAGTCCTTCTCGGCCACGAAGGGTTAGGACTTCCCGCTAGGAAGAACCGTTGGGACTTGGAACGCGGAGCAGAAATGCCCTCTCACAGGTTTTCAGGTGAAGGAGATATTCGCTCCCCTAAAAGTGTCACCACCTCAAATACACCGGGGTAAGGTGCCAACTTACCCGGGCTCCTGGAACTGCTGCCCGGCTGAAGCCCAAAATAAAAACCTCATAGGGTTTTTCCTCCAAAACGTCAATGAAGACAGACCTGCGAGCTAGGCCGACGGGGACTTCCAGGAGGCCGGCATGGCATGCCACTACATACCGGTCACACCATGGAAGTCATTCTCGGGTTGGACCAGGTGCAGCTCCCGCTAGAACGTGCAGCACGTCCTCCTTCACGGTACTCTCGATTGGAGTCGCCAACGTGGCCGAGCTCCTACAACTGCTGGTCGGCCTGGGACTCCAGAAAGAATGCACCAAAGTTCTTTCGTGGAAGTTCAGGTGCAGCGGACCGACCAGCCAACGAGGCCGACGGGGACTTCCAGGAGACACCATGAGAGGGCCGGTGCCTATCGCTCACACCCTGGAAGTCACTCTCGGCCACGAACGGTTAGGACTTCCCGCTAGGAAGAACCGTTGGGACTTGGAACTCAAAACCTAAATGCCCTCTCACAGGATTTCAGGTGAAGGAGATATTCACACCCCTAAAAGTGTCACCACCTCAAATACACCGGGGTAAGGTGCCAAAGTACCCGGGCTCCTGGAACTGCTGCCCGGCTGAGGCCCAAAATAAAAACCTCATAGGGTTTTTCCTCCAAAACGTCAATGAAGACAGACCTGCCAGCGAGGCCGACGGGGACTTCCAGGAGGCCGGCATGACGTGCCACTACATACCGGTCACACCATGGAAGTCATTCTCGGGTTGGACCAGGTGCAGCTCCCGCTAGAACGTGCAGCACGTCCTCCTTCAAGGTGTTCGGTTGGAGTCGCCAAGGTGGCCGAGCTCCTGCAACTGCTGGTCGGCCTGGGACTCCAGAAAGAATGCATCAAAGTTCTTTCGTGGAAGTTCAGGTGCAGCGGACCGACCAGCGAGCAAGGCCGACGGGAACTTCCAGGAGGCCAGCATGACGTGCCACTACATACCGGTCACACCATGGAAGTCCTTCTCGGGTTGGACCAGGTGCAGCTCCCGCAAGAACGTGCAGCACGTCCTCCTTCATGGTACTCGGTTGGAGTCACAGAGCTGGCCGAGCTCCTGCAACTGCTGGTCGGCCTGGGACTCCAGAAAGAATGCACCAAAGTTCTTTCATGGAAGTTAAGGTGCAGCGGACCGACCAGCGAACGAGGCCGACGGGGACTTCCAGGAGGCACCGTGAGAGGGCGGGCCGGTACCTATTGCTCAAACCCTGGAAGTCACTCTCGGCCAGGAACGGTTAGGACTTCCCGCTAGGAAGAACCGTTGGGACTTGGAACTCAAAACCTAGATGCCCTCTCACAGGATTTCAGGTGAAGGAGATATTCACACCCCTAAAAGTGTCACCACCTCAAATACACCGGGGTAAGGTGCCAAAGTACCCGGGCTCATGGAACTGCTGCCCGGCTGAGGCCCAAAATAAAAACCTCATAGGGTTTTTTCTCCAAAACGTCAATGAAGACAGACCTGCGAGCGAGGCCGACGGGGACTTCCAGGAGGACGGCAGGAGGTGCCACTACCTACCGGTCACACCATGGAAGTCCTTCTCGGCTTGGAACGGGAGCAGCTCCCGTTTGTACTTCCTCGTTCACGGCTTTCGGTAGGAGTTGCCGAGGTGGCCGAGCTCCTGCAACTGCAGGTCGGCTTGGGACTTCAGAAAATACCATAAAAAAAAAAAGTGTTTTTTATTATGAAGGTAAAACACACAGCGGGACCGAGCCGTGAGCCAGGCCGACGGGGACTTCCAGGAGGACGGCAGGAGGTGCCACTACCTACCGGTCACACCATGGAAGTCCTTCTCGGCTTGGAACGGGAGCAGCTCCCGTTTGTACTTCCTCGTTCACGGCTTTCGGTAGGAGTTGCCGAGGTGGCCGAGCTCCTGCAACTGCAGGTCGGCTTGGGACTTCAGAAAATACCATAAAAAAAAAAAGTGTTTTTTATTATGAAGGTAAAACACACAGCGGGACCGAGCCGTGAGCCAGGCCGACGGGGACTTCCAGGAGGACGGCAGGAGGTGCCACTACCTACCGGTCACACCATGGAAGTCCTTCTCGGCTTGGAACGGGAGCAGCTCCCGTTTGTACTTCCTCGTTCACGGCTTTCGGTAGGAGTTGCCGAGGTGGCCTTGCTCGTGCAACTGCAGGTGGGCTTGGGGCTTCAGGAAATAACATTAAAAAAAAAATAATTTTTTATTAAGAAGGTAGAAAAACACCGGACCCGACCAGCGAGCGAGGCCGACGGGGACATCCAGGGCAGCGGCGTGAGAGGGCGGCTTGGTGCCGCTATCGCCGTGGAAGCAGCATTCGGCCTAAGCAGGGAACGCCTCCCGCCCTCCCTTCGTCCTGGAAGTGTTGGACTTGGGAGGCGGAGCAAGTTCTCCCTCTCACAGTATTTCAGGCGTAGGAGATATTCACACCCCTAAAAGTGTCACCTCGCCAATTACACCGGTGGGAGGTGCCAAAATGCCCGGCCTCCTGGAACTGCTGCTTGGCTGAAGGCCAAAATAAAAACCTCATAGGGTTTTTTCTCCAAAACGTGAATGAAGACAGACACGCGAGCGAGGCCGAGGGGGAGTTCCAGGAGGTCGGCATGAGGTGGCCGCGCCTACCGCTTGAGCCCTGGAAGTCCGCCGCGGGCCGGAAGTGCTTGTCGGGCGGGTGAACTACGGGACTCGCCGCGGCCGATGCCCAGCTCCCACAAGGAAGCTGCCGGCATGCAGCAGCTCCCACGGGGCCCCTCTATCCCCCCACGGGTGCAGAAGGCAGGCACACCGCCGCTAATAGGCGGAGCTGGCTCCCGGCCGCTGTCATGCATCACTCGCGGACCGGAAGTGCTTGGCAGCCGGGTGGACACGGCGGGACTCGCCGCGGGCGCTGTGGAGCTCCTACAGGGCTGCCCCCGGGCTGGCACAGCTTCCCCAAAGCTCCTCTATCCCCCCACGGGTGCAATAGGCAGGCACACGCCGCACACGCCGCTCGTACACGGAGATGGCTCCCGGCCGCTTTCGGTAGGAGTCACCAAGGTGGCCTTGCTCATGCAACTGCAGGTGGGCTTGAGGCTTCCGAAAGTACCATAAAAAATAAAAGATTTTTTTATTAAGAAGGTAAAAAAAAAAACAGCGGGACCGACCCGCGAGCTAAGCCGACGGGGACTTCCAGGAGGTCGGCATGAGGTGGCCGCTCATACCGCTCTTGCCCTGGAAGTCCGCCGAGGACCGCGGGCGCTGTGGAGCTCCCACAAGGAAGCTGCCGGCATGCAGCAGCTCCCACGGGCCCCCTCTATCCCCCCACGGGTGCAGAAGGCAGGCACACACCGCTCATACACGGAGCTGGCTCCCGGCCGCTGTCATGCATCACTCGCGGACCGGAAGTGCTTGGCAGCCGGGTGGACACGGCGGGACTCGCCGCGGGCGCTGTGGAGCTCCTACAGGGCTGCCCCCGGGCTGGCACAGCTTCCCCATGGCTCCTCTATCCCTCCACGGCTGCAATAGGCAGGCACACACCGCTCATACACGGGGCTGGCTCCCGGCCGCTTTCGGAAGGAGTCGCCGACGTGGCCTTGCTCGTGCAACTCCAGGTGGGCTTGGGGCTTCCGAAAATGCCATAAAAAAAAAAAAGATTTTTTTATTAAGAAGGTAGAAAAATCAGCGGGACCGACCCGCGAGCGAGGCCGACGGGGACTTCTAGGAGGTCGGCATGAGGTGGCCGCGTCTACCGCTCGAAACCTGGAAGTCTGCAACGGGCGCTGCGGAGCTCGTACACGGCTGTCCCCGGTCTTGCACAGCTTCCCCATGGCTCCTCTATCCCCCCATGGGTGCAATATAATTTTTTTAAAAAAAAACAATTTTAGTCATTATTAACCTAGTTCGGTCCCCACCGTTACAGTCGGATGTCAGCTGTAAGATACAGCTGAGATCCGGTGATGATGGCACCGACTCAGCTTCTGAGCCGGTGCCAAACATTGTACGTCATTTTGCGTGAAGTCAATGCTTTCCAGGACGTACATATACGTCCAATGGCGGGAAGGGGTTAATAATGACTAAAATTGTTTTTTTTAAAAAAAATTATATTGCACCCATGGGGGGGATAGAGGAGCCATGGGGAAGCTGTGCAAGACCGGGGACAGCCGTGTACGAGCTCCGCAGCGCCCGTTGCAGACTTCCAGGTTTCGAGCGGTAGACGCGGCCACCTCATGCCGACCTCCTAGAAGTCCCCGTCGGCCTCGCTCGCGGGTCGGTCCCGCTGATTTTTCTACCTTCTTAATAAAAAAATCTTTTTTTTTTTTATGGCATTTTCGGAAGCCCCAAGCCCACCTGGAGTTGCACGAGCAAGGCCACGTCGGCGACTCCTTCCGAAAGCGGCCGGGAGCCAGCTCCGTGTATGAGCGGTGTGTGCCTGCCTATTGCAGCCGTGGAGGGATAGAGGAGCCATGGGGAAGCTGTGCCAGCCCGGGGGCAGCCCTGTAGGAGCTCCACAGCGCCCGCGGCGAGTCCCGCCGTGTCCACCCGGCTGCCAAGCACTTCCGGTCCGCGAGTGATGCATGACAGCGGCCGGGAGCCAGCTCCGCCTATTAGCGGCGGTGTGCCTGCCTTCTGCACCCGTGGGGGGATAGAGGGGCCCCGTGGGAGCTGCTGCATGCCGGCAGCTTCCTTGTGGGAGCTCCACAGCGCCCGCGGTCCTCGGCGGACTTCCAGGGCAAGAGCGGTATGAGCGGCCACCTCATGCCGACCTCCTGGAAGTCCCCGTCGGCTTAGCTCGCGGGTCGGTCCCGCTGTTTTTTTTTTTACCTTCTTAATAAAAAAATCTTTTTTTTTTTATGGTACTTTCGGAAGCCTCAAGCCCACCTGCAGTTGCATGAGCAAGGCCACCTCGGTGACTCCTACCGAAAGCGGCCGGGAGCCATCTCCGTGTACGAGCGGCGTGTGCGGCGTGTGCCTGCCTATTGCACCCGTGGGGGGATAGAGGAGCTTTGGGGAAGCTGTGCCAGCCCGGGGGCAGCCCTGTAGGAGCTCCACAGCGCCCGCGGCGAGTCCCGCCGTGTCCACCCGGCTGCCAAGCACTTCCGGTCCGCGAGTGATGCATGACAGCGGCCGGGAGCCAGCTCCGCCTATTAGCGGCGGTGTGCCTGCCTTCTGCACCCGTGGGGGGATAGAGGGGCCCCGTGGGAGCTGCTGCATGCCGGCAGCTTCCTTGTGGGAGCTGGGCATCGGCCGCGGCGAGTCCCGTAGTTCACCCGCCCGACAAGCACTTCCGGCCCGCGGCGGACTTCCAGGGCTCAAGCGGTAGGCGCGGCCACCTCATGCCGACCTCCTGGAACTCCCCCTCGGCCTCGCTCGCGTGTCTGTCTTCATTCACGTTTTGGAGAAAAACCCTATGAGGTTTTTATTTTGGCCTTCAGCCAAGCAGCAGTTCCAGGAGGCCGGGCATTTTGGCACCTCCCACCGGTGTAATTGGCGAGGTGACACTTTTAGGGGTGTGAATATCTCCTACGCCTGAAATACTGTGAGAGGGAGAACTTGCTCCGCCTCCCAAGTCCAACACTTCCAGGACGAAGGGAGGGCGGGAGGCGTTCCCTGCTTAGGCCGAATGCTGCTTCCACGGCGATAGCGGCACCAAGCCGCCCTCTCACGCCGCTGCCCTGGATGTCCCCGTCGGCCTCGCTCGCTGGTCGGGTCCGGTGTTTTTTTACCTTCTTAATAAAAAATTATTTTTTTTTAATGTTATTTCCTGAAGCCCCAAGCCCATCTGCAGTTGCACGAGCAAGGCCACCTCGGCAACTCCTACCGAAAGCCGTGAACGAGGAAGTACAAACGGGAGCTGCTCCCGTTCCAAGCCGAGAAGGACTTCCATGGTGTGACCGGTAGGTAGTGGCACCTCCTGCCGTCCTCCTGGAAGTCCCCGTCGGCCTGGCTCACGGCTCGGTCCCGCTGTGTGTTTTACCTTCATAATAAAAAACACTTTTTTTTTTTTATGGTATTTTCTGAAGTCCCAAGCCGACCTGCAGTTGCAGGAGCTCGGCCACCTCGGCAACTCCTACCGAAAGCCGTGAACGAGGAAGTACAAACGGGAGCTGCTCCCGTTCCAAGCCGAGAAGGACTTCCATGGTGTGACCGGTAGGTAGTGGCACCTCCTGCCGTCCTCCTGGAAGTCCCCGTCGGCCTCGCTCGCAGGTCTGTCTTCATTGACGTTTTGGAGAAAAAACCCTATGAGGTTTTTATTTTGGGCCTCAGCCGGGCAGCAGTTCCATGAGCCCGGGTACTTTGGCACCTTACCCCGGTGTATTTGAGGTGGTGACACTTTTAGGGGTGTGAATATCTCCTTCACCTGAAATCCTGTGAGAGGGCATCTAGGTTTTGAGTTCCAAGTCCCAACGGTTCTTCCTAGCGGGAAGTCCTAACCGTTCGTGGCCGAGAGTGACTTCCAGGGTTTGAGCAATAGGTACCGGCCCGCCCTCTCACGGTGCCTCCTGGAAGTCCCCGTCGGCCTCGTTCGCTGGTCGGTCCGCTGCACCTTAACTTCCATGAAAGAACTTTGGTGCATTCTTTCTGGAGTCCCAGGCCGACCAGCAGTTGCAGGAGCTCGGCCAGCTCTGTGACTCCAACCGAGTACCATGAAGGAGGACGTGCTGCACGTTCTTGCGGGAGCTGCACCTGGTCCAACCCGAGAAGGACTTCCATGGTGTGACCGGTATGTAGTGGCACGTCATGCTGGCCTCCTGGAAGTTCCCGTCGGCCTTGCTCGCTGGTCGGTCCGCTGCACCTGAACTTCCACGAAAGAACTTTGATGCATTCTTTCTGGAGTCCCAGGCCGACCAGCAGTTGCAGGAGCTCGGCCACCTTGGCGACTCCAACCGAACACCTTGAAGGAGGACGTGCTGCACGTTCTAGCGGGAGCTGCACCTGGTCCAACCCGAGAATGACTTCCATGGTGTGACCGGTATGTAGTGGCACGTCATGCCGGCCTCCTGGAAGTCCCCGTCGGCCTCGCTGGCAGGTCTGTCTTCATTGACGTTTTGGAGGAAAAACCCTATGAGGTTTTTATTTTGGGCCTCAGCCGGGCAGCAGTTCCAGGAGCCCGGGTACTTTGGCACCTTACCCCGGTGTATTTGAGGTGGTGACACTTTTAGGGGTGTGAATATCTCCTTCACCTGAAATCCTGTGAGAGGGCATTTAGGTTTTGAGTTCCAAGTCCCAACGGTTCTTCCTAGCGGGAAGTCCTAACCGTTCGTGGCCGAGAGTGACTTCCAGGGTGTGAGCGATAGGCACCGGCCCTCTCATGGTGTCTCCTGGAAGTCCCCGTCGGCCTCGTTGGCTGGTCGGTCCGCTGCACCTGAACTTCCACGAAAGAACTTTGGTGCATTCTTTCTGGAGTCCCAGGCCGACCAGCAGTTGTAGGAGCTCGGCCACGTTGGCGACTCCAATCGAGAGTACCGTGAAGGAGGACGTGCTGCACGTTCTAGCGGGAGCTGCACCTGGTCCAACCCGAGAAGGACTTCCATGGTGTGACCGGTATGTAGTGGCACGTCATGCCGGCCTCCTGGAAGTCCCCGTCGGCCTCGCTGGCAGGTCTGTCTTCATTGACGTTTTGGAGGAAAAACCCTATGAGGTTTTTATTTTGGGCTTCAGCCGGGCAGCAGTTCCAGGAGCCCGGGTAAGTTGGCACCTTACCCCGGTGTATTTGAGGTGGTGACACTTTTAGGGGTGCGAATATCTCCTTCACCTGAAATCCTGTGAGAGGGCATTTTGGTTTCGTGTTCCAAGTCCCTACGGTTCTTCCTAGCGGGAAGTCCTAACCGTTCGTGGCCGAGAGTGACTTCCAGGGTGTGAGCGATAGGCACCGGCCCTCTCATGGTGTCTCCTGGAAGTCCCCGTCGGCCTCATTGGCTGGTCGGTCCGCTGCACCTGAACTTCCACGAAAGAACTTTGGTACATTCTTTCTGGAGTCCCAGGCCGACCAGCAGTTGTAGGAGCTCGGCCACGTTGGCGACTCCAATCGAGAGTACCGTGAAGGAGGACGTGCTGCACGTTCTAGCGGGAGCTGCACCTGGTCCAACCCGAGAAGGACTTCCATGGTGTGACCGGTATGTAGTGGCACGTCATGCCGGCCTCCTGGAAGTCCCCGTCGGCCTCGCTGGCAGGTCTGTCTTCATTGACGTTTTGGAGGAAAAACCCTATGAGGTTTTTATTTTGGGCTTCAGCCGGGCAGCAGTTCTAGGAGCCCGGGTAAGTTGGCACCTTACCCCGGTGTATTTGAGGTGGTGACACTTTTAGGGGTGCGAATATCTCCTTCACCTGAAATCCTGTGAGAGGGCATTTTGGTTTCGTGTTCCAAGTCCCTACGGTTCTTCCTAGCGGGAAGTCCTAACCGTTCGTGGCCGAGAGTGACTTCCAGGGTGTGAGCGATAGGCACCGGCCCTCTCATGGTGTCTCCTGGAAGTCCCCGTCGGCCTCATTGGCTGGTCGGTCCGCTGCACCTGAACTTCCACGAAAGAACTTTGGTACATTCTTTCTGGAGTCCCAGGCCGACCAGCAGTTGTAGGAGCTCGGCCACGTTGGCGACTCCAATCGAGAGTACCGTGAAGGAGGACGTGCTGCACGTTCTAGCGGGAGCTGCACCTGGTCCAACCCGAGAAGGACTTCCATGGTGTGACCGGTATGTAGTGGCACGTCATGCCGGCCTCCTGGAAGTCCCCGTCGGCCTCGCTGGCAGGTCTGTCTTCATTGACGTTTTGGAGGAAAAACCCTATGAGGTTTTTATTTTGGGCTTCAGCCGGGCAGCAGTTCCAGGAGCCCGGGTAAGTTGGCACCTTACCCCGGTGTATTTGAGGTGGTGACACTTTTAGGGGTGCGAATATCTCCTTCACCTGAAATCCTGTGAGAGGGCATTTTGGTTTCGTGTTCCAAGTCCCTACGGTTCTTCCTAGCGGGAAGTCCTAACCGTTCGTGGCCGAGAGTGACTTCCAGGGTGTGAGCGATAGGCACCGGCCCTCTCATGGTGTCTCCTGGAAGTCCTCGTCGGCCTCGTCCACCTGTCGTTAAGCTGTGAGAGGAGCACGTGCTCCCGCGCCGTTTGAGTCTTTGGAATTTGTCCAAGACTCCTCAGATCGATCTGGCTCCCCGCGACCCGGCGGCGGAGGGACCACTCGCTCGGCAGTGCTTTGGAGCCCTGTCGGTTACGGCGAGCGCGTCTTCCTCCCACACCGTCCGGGTCTGTTTCGCCCCCGGCCACCTACGGCCGGTGTCCCAAAAAGCCCGGCGGTCCTGCTAAGGCGGGCGCCGGTACCTCTCGCTCCCGCGAGGTGCGTTTGCTCAGTGCTGCTTCTATCACTCTAAAAGGCGTCCGAGAGTGCGCTGGTGTCGCCGGAGCCCGAGGCGCGAGAGAAAGCTTTAAACGACGGGGAGGCAGTGACCGCCCCCGTATGTCCGCTGCTCGCAAGGGCCTCTCTAGCCGAGGTGCTCCCAGGCGCACCCGCGCATGGGGCACGGTTGTTTCTCGCAAGTAGTCCAAAGCCGTCTTCCGCCTCGCCCGAGGCTGGAAGTGTCGGCGTGGCTCCCGCATGCAAGCCACACGCGGCTCCACGGTGGCTTCCCTCCCCCCCTCTCCGGAGGGGGCGGCCCCATCCCATGTGGAGCCGCTAAGCCGCCGGGAAAGCGGCCTCGGTTCCCCGTGGGCGACAAAGGCGTCCTCCTCGGCACTTTGCGAGCTGGGCCGCCGGAGAGAGCAGTTAACCCGGATTGTCGAGGTTGTCCGTTGCCTTTGTCCCATATTACCTAAGCCTGGTCCTTGTTACCTTACTGGTAAGGGTTAGGGACGCTGAGCGCGCTCCATCTTCTCGGCTCTATGTTGGGCTCTCTCTAAACAGGTCCTCGACTTAAGACCGACCGGTCTTCGTAGGCATCCTTCATCTCGGCAGGTTGCGAGCTGGGCCGCCGGTGAGAGCAGTTAACCCGGATTGTCGAGGTTGCCGTTGCCTTTGTCCCATATTACCTAAGCCTGGTCCTTGATACCTTACTGGTAAGGGTTAGGGACACTGAGCGCGCTCCATCTTCTCGGCTCTATGTTGGGCTCTCTCTAAACAGGTCCTCGACTTACGATGCTGCCCCGACCGACCGACCGGTCTTCGTAGGAGTCCTCCATCTCGGCAGGTTGCGAGCTGGGCCGCCGGTGAGAGCAGTTAACCCGGATTGTCGAGGTTGCCGTTGCCTTTGTCCCATATTACCTAAGCCTGGTCCTTGATACCTTACTGGTAAGGGTTAGGGACGCTGAGCGCGCTCCATCTTCTCGGCTCTATGTTGGGCTCTCTCTAAACAGGTCCTCGACTTACGATGCTGCCCCGACCGACCGACCGGTCTTCGTAGGAGTCCTCCATCTCGGCAGGTTGCGAGCTGGGCCGCCGGTGAGAGCAGTTAACCCGGATTGTCGAGGTTGCCGTTGCCTTTGTCCCATATTACCTAAGCCTGGTCCTTGATACCTTACTGGTAAGGGTTAGGGACGCTGAGCGCGCTCCATCTTCTCGGCTCTATGTTGGGCTCTCTCTAAACAGGTCCTCGACTTACGATGCTGCCCCGACCGACCGACCGGTCTTCGTAGGAGTCCTCCATCTCGGCAGGTTGCGAGCTGGGCCGCCGGTGAGAGCAGTTAACCCGGATTGTCGAGGTTGCCGTTGCCTTTGTCCCATATTACCTAAGCCTGGTCCTTGATACCTTACTGGTAAGGGTTAGGGACGCTGAGCGCGCTCCATCTTCTCGGCTCTATGTTGGGCTCTCTCTAAACAGGTCCTCGACTTACGATGCTGCCCCGACCGACCGACCGGTCTTTGTAGGCTTCCTCCATCTCGGCAGGTTGCGAGCTGGGTCGCGGTGAGAGTATGTAGCCCGGACTGTCCTGAAGTGTCACAGTGGCATATTGAACCCCCCGGTTGACTTACATTTATGTGGTCGCTAAACCTGGTTGCGGTCTCAGTGCCAATCTGCGTCCAACAACGGGGCTCTTGGTTGCTCTCTTTCCATGTGTCCTCGACTGTCTTCGGTCGGTTGTTTGAAGGCATCCTCCTCCTCGGCAGGTTGAGAGCTGGCCCGCGGTGAGAGTATGTAGCCCGGACTGTCCTGAAGCGTCACAGTGGCATATTGAACCCCCCGGTTGACTTACATTTATGTGGTCGCTAAACCTGGTTGCGGTCTCAGTGCCAATCTGCGTCCAACAACGGGGCTCTTGGTTGCTCTCTTTCCCTGTGTCCTCGACTGTCTTCCGATGCCTTGGAAGGGGGGTCGGTTGTTTGAAGGTGTCCTCCTGCTCGGCAGGTTTCGAGCTGGGCCGTCGGTGAGAGCAGGTAGCCGGGATTGTCCTGGGGCGCGTCGTAGCAGTTATGCCAACCCATGTCCTGCAGACCTGGGCCGCTTCCGAGCGGTGACCAGGTTGTACCTGTACCAAGTTGGCAGCCAGCTGCGACCTCCCGCGGGGCTCTTGGTTGACCTCTTCTCTGCAAAGGTCCTGGACTTTCTCTGCTGCCTTGGAAAGTCGTCTTGTCCCCCTGGCGCTGCGAGGCCGCCCACCTCCCGAGCGCAATAAATGAAGGTAGTCTCAGCACTTCGATGGAAGGGGGGACTACCTGGTTGATCCTGCCAGTAGCATATGCTTGTCTCCAAGATTAAGCCATGCACGTGTAAGTACACACGGCCGGTACAGTGAAACTGCGAATGGCTCATTAAATCAGTTATGGTTCCTTTGATCGCTCCAACCGTTACTTGGATAACTGTGGTAATTCTAGAGCTAATACATGCCGACGAGCGCTGACCACCCGGAACGCGTGCATTTATAGGACCAAAACCAATCCGAGGGCTTGGGCGGTGGGGTCGGGCTCCGGCCCTCCCTACGCTCTCCCCGGCCGTTCTGGTGACTCTAGATAACCTCGGGCCGATCGCACGTCCCCGTGACGGCGACGATACATTCGGACGTCTGCCCTATCAACTTTCGATGGTACTTTTTGCGCCTACCATGGTGACCACGGGTAACGGGGAATCAGGGTTCGATTCCGGAGAGGGAGCCTGAGAAACGGCTACAACATCCAAGGAAGGCAGCAGGCGCGCAAATTACCCACTCCCGACCCGGGGAGGTAGTGACAAAAAATAACAATACAGGACTCTTTCGAGGCTCTGTAATTGGAATGAGTACACTTTAAATCCTTTAACGAGGATCCATTGGAGGGCAAGACTGGTGCCAGCAGCCACGGGAAGAGGAGGAGTTTGTGTGTGCTGGTGTCAGAACAGGCTTGCTCCCTGAGGGGAGAGGTGTGTGAGCAGTGTGTGAGGTGCTTTCACATTTTGTAAGCCGAAAAACCCTTGCTGGATCCGGCTGGAGTTCCAGGCAGGGTCCCCACTCCTTTCCCAGGAGGAGTGGGGTCCTGGGGAGAGACCCCGGAGTCGGGGGTGAGTAAGGAGGAGGACACACTGGCCGCCGAAGCCGGGCGGGAGAGTGGCCGCAAGATGGAGGAGGCAGCCGGCATGCTACGACGGTCAGGGAGGATGTGCTTGAGGAGCGGCGGCTCCAATGAAGATTTGAGCCAGCACAGCCGCGGGGACGTGAAGGCTCTACTCGCCTTGGACACAGTGAGTCGGACTGGAGGAAGGACGGAGAGGCCCGCAGCGGCAGCCGGCGCAATGGCGGGAGCCGCTGCGGGAGTAAAGCTCGCGGCGGTGGATGCCGCCGGTGAAAGGAGTGACAAGGGAGAGAGCGGACGAGAGGTGCCGGGTATGTCAGAGACTGCCTGGTGCTCCGTGGTGTCGCACGGGGCAATAGGCGAAATCCTGGATATGGAGGACCTCGAGTACCGGCTCGAGGACTGGCCGGTATTAGCCCCAAGGGAGCCGCAACAGCAGTTCCGGCAAAGGGTAACGGCAGTTACGAGCCTGTACATGGCTTCAGAGGAGGAGAGACTGGCCCTGAAGCAGTCTCTTGCTGATCAACGGTATCGCGCGGATCACTGTTCAAAGAATAAAAGACCGGCAATTTCAAAGAAGATAAAGGAGCTGAAGGAGCGTATAAGCTTCCTGGAGACCAGGCTGGACTTGATTTTGCAGTCCTCGGGGAGTTTTCGCCAGAGACTGTTAAGATGGAAAAAGTCTCTGGGGAAAAGAGCATTGGAACAGGGCCAGGAATCGGCCCAGGAATCAGCCCAAGATGCAGGCCAAGAGGCAAGCGAGGAGTTAATCCCTGAGTCGGCCTCAATCAAGCAGGGAGGAAGCGAGGCACAGGTGTCTGAGTGCAGCCAGGTATCAGAGGGCAGCCTCCCTTGTGCACAGCGGGAGCGTGCTGTGAAGCCTGAATTGAAAGTGCGAGATGGAGCGAGGCACCGACCATCGGGTGTCCTCATGTCGCTGAGCAGTTCCGAGGGCTCAGGGGAATCGTGGTCGGAGTCGGAGGAGACCGGACGCAGTGGCGGTCCCGGGGGACTCCTGACGGCCAGGACTAGGCAGGTGCGGTCCCCACCGGTGAACTTCGGGGATTTCACATTCGGAGGGGATCCGGTGTCGGACGACCTGTCTAGCAAGGCCGAAAGGAGAAGGAGGCGGAAGGCAGAGAAGGCAGGTAAGACTCCAATCATGGAGGAGCGTCTTGTGTTTGTACCCCTTTGTAAGCCCGACGTACTCCCTGTCCCCCGGGATGCCATTGCAAACCCCTCTGGTCAGCCCACTCCTGATCCTGCAGTGGATCGGGGGTCTGACGGAGGGGAGATTATGTGTAGCCCTCCCGCTGGGCAGGTTCCGAAGATCAGTGGCACTGCTGCCGCCAGATCTAGTGGCGGTAGCAGTGCGGTGGCGAGACTGGCTGAGAGGCCGGACAGTTTGGTGGCAAATAAGAACGTAGTGCTCGGTCCCAAGCAGTTGGGCACGGGCGCTATGTGTATCCCCTTGGGGGAGAACAAGTTGGTGCCCAGAGTGGTGCTTTCCCCTGCAAAGTTGCGCCCGGTGGAGGAGGAAGCAACCAGGGGAACAAATTTTGACATTATGGCTGGCTCAGCAAGGGTGAAAGAGTCCTGCAGGCAGGAAAACGCGCCTGCAGGAAAAAACGCATGCAAAAACGCATGTGGTGTGAATGGGGGTGAAAAAAGTGAAAATTCAATTGTGATGGAAGATGGTGGGGGGAATGTTTCTGGGGAAGAAATAAAGGTGGGAGAGGGGTTGGGAGATGTAAATGGTGTAAATGGTGTGGATGGGGGTGTAAATGGTGTGGATGGGGGTGTAAATTGGGGTATGATTTTGAATGGGGGTGAGGAGCATATGGAATTACAGGAGGTGGATGCAGCTCCCGGAGATGGCCCGGAAGGGGGATTGATGGAGGTTAGCCCAAGGGGGGGCTCACTGGAAAGTGGGGCGCCTGTTGTCAAAGTGTCTACTGGGGCTCCGGGAGCTGTACAGGTGGGAAGGTCCTATGCTGCAGCCGCAGCGGGCCCGAGTGCCCCTTTGTCCGCGGGTGCCGTGCATGGTAACTTGCAACGGCGCCTTGCGGAGGCCCTAAGGAGAGGCGAGAGCTCTGTCCAAATAGGGGGTGAGCAGGTTGACCTGTCTTTCTGGTACGAGAAGTACGGACAGGCTGCCTTCTGAGAAAACCAAGGGAAGGGACCACCAGTGTTGTCTCTTCCGACAGGGGGACCCGGGGGTGTCCGCAGGAATGTGGCCCGTCTCCGGTGGGTCGGTAAGGAAGCTAGCCCCCCAAGATCTAGGGTTGTGGAGCTGCTCCTGGAGATGGGATTTAGGGCTAATGATATCTATGCCCTGATCCATCCCTACGGCACCTCGGTGTTCGATGTCAGCTTCGTGACGGCAGAGGGGTTGGAATCCTTCTGGTCCCGTCATGAGCTGGCACGGGCATTGCCCCAGTGGCAGGGTTTCGCCGTTCAGGCCGTTTCAAGGCAGAGTGAGGTCATCAAGAGAGTGACCATTTTGACTAGTAATGAGTCACTCTCTTGCATTGATATAATGACCTGGGTGGAGAGGTATGGCGAGGTCAAAGGAATGCCCCAAAAAAATCGGGACGAGCACGGGATTTGGTCTGGTGCCTGGACCTTTTCCGTGAAGTTAAAGGTCCAGGGGAACTCGGTGTCCCACATGCCCTCCTCTGCTTTCTTGGGGAGGGACAGGATCCTGGTCTTTTACCAGGGGCAGCCGAAGGTCTGTCACAAGTGCGGCAGCCCCACACACTTTAGCGCACAGTGTAAGGAGAGGAGGTGTGCGCTGTGTGGGGCTTTGGGCCATCTTGCCGCCACTTGTAAGGACATTAGGTGTAACCTGTGCAGTGACCTAGGTCACCCCTTTAGCCGCTGTCCGCGCTCCTTCGCCAACCTGGTCTTCAACCCGGTGGCGCCTAGCCTTGCCAGTGGTAGTGGTCGTGGTGATGGTGTCGCTGGGGAGGGGGCTGGGGAGGATGGAGGGGTGATAGGGTCGAGGAAGGTAAGGACCCTGCCTCCTTCTAAAACGAAGAGGCAGGAGTGCCGCCGACTTGAGAGGGAGCAGGGGGGGCCCCAAAGCCATGGGGTTCAGTCTGCCGTCCCTCAGGAGGCTGGTATGTCTGCGGAGGCCCTTGGGGACGGTGGGGTAGAGGAAGAGATCAGGAGACTGGTGAGGAGGAGAGGAGAAGCCCCCTCTAGTGGGTCCTCGTACTATGGAAGTTTGGACGAGGACGAAGTGAGGGGGCAAGACAAAAGAGAGGACACTGGTAGGAAGACCCTATGCAAGACCAGGGCTCCTAAATTAAAAACATCCAAGACCGGCCAGATCCCAAAGGAGGGCTTGACTGGCTCCCCCCTGATAGGGCTCTCCAACCGGTACCAAGCCCTTCGGGAGGACATCTCCTCCTCTTCGGAAGAAGAGGAGGGCGGGGGTGAGGTATCGGTGCGAAGGTCGGGTCCTTCGGGAGGTGCTGGACCCTCGAACCAGGTAGTAGGCCAAATGCCTGGGGAGGGGGTTGTCACGGCACTAGTGGACAAAGGGGGGGGTGGGGAAACGGGGATGGTGGCGGGGGTGGTGGCGGGGGATGGGAGTGTAAATATTGTTTGTAATGTTGTGGACTCACTCTCTCCTCTTTTGGTTCCAGAGGTGAAAGACTTGGCTAAGGATATGGATCTCTCGGGTGTAAGTCTCAAGAGAGGCAACGAAGATTCCCCGGACCCAGATAGCGACGGGCTAACTGGGGGAGGGAAGAAGCTAGCGGTCAAACTCGATCACTCTTGATGGCGGTACCTACTCCGTTGACCCTGGCGAGTATTAATGTCGCCAGCATTAGGTCAGATGCGGCCAGATTCACGGCCTTTGATTTTCTCGGCCGGGTTGAGGCCGATGTTTTATTTTTGCAGGAGACCAGGGTGCCAGACCTGGCATCAGTGCATAAGGCCAGAAGGGAGTGGAGGCACGGGCCATCTTACTGGTCTCTTGCGGCCGAGCCGTATAGCGGAGTGGCTGTCCTTTTCAGGACAACAGAGGTAAAATGCCGACGAGTGATCGAAGTAGAAATGGGGAGGTGTCTGGTCTTGGACGTCTTCATGAAGGGGCAAGAGCTTAGGCTCATAAACATCTACGGTCCGCAAACCAAGTGGGACCGCAAATGCCTCTTTATGAAGATCAAGCCTTTTCTTTTTACCAGCCGTCAGGTGGTCTTTGGAGGAGACTTCAACACAGTTGTGAGGCAGAAGGACCGGAGGGGCTCCAAAGACAGGCTGGGTTATGACAGCGTCGCTTTAAATAGCATAGTTAGTGAGGCTCGTCTGGAGGATGTCCACATCAGGCACACCCCGGACCACAGTGGTTACACATACCATAGGGGTAGTCAGATTAGATCTAGAATAGACAGGTTTTATTTGAAGGGGGAGGCTGTCTTCTCGCCACTTGTGGTTGAGGAGGTAGAATTCTCCGATCACTGTTTAATTGTTTTTTCTTTGAACGTTGCAGAGACCCATCGGATGGGAAGGGGCTTTTGGAGATTGAATTCGGCACTCCTGGAAGAAGCGGAAGTCAGACAGTCCTTCGAGGATTTTCTGCAGAGCCAGGTACCTCTTTTGGGCCTTTGTAACAGTAAGTCAGAGTGGTGGGAGATGCTCAAGAAACGTGCGGCAAAATTCTTCCGCCAGCTTTCCAACTTTAGGAGCCTGGCCGGACACTGTCTGTACCAGGACCTAAGAAGGAAACTCGAGCAGCTTGTCTCGACAGGAGGTAGCCGCAAGGATATCTCCTGTGTGAAGTCCTTGCTTAAGAGGTGTCAGTATGATAGGCACACGTCCTTGGTTTTTGAGAGGGACTTCGGGAGGTATCGCTCGCCCGACCCTTACAAAAACTGTAGGATGTCAGTGGATTGCAAATATGTGGCAGGACTGATTGATAGTACGGGATCCCTGAACAGGTCCAAATCAGGGATCCTGGAGGTGGTCAGATCTTTCTACTCACACCTCTTGAGTAGGAAGGAACTAGATCGAGACAAAATGTCGGCTTTCCTGGCTGAAACCATTCCGGAGCCAAGGATAAGCCCCTCTCTTGGCGTTTTGACAGAGGAAATCAAGGAAGAGGAAGTAAAGAGGGCGATTGAAGGGTTAGCTCTTAAGAAATCGCCGGGACCGGATGGCTTAACGTCCGAGTTCTATAAGACCTTTGGGGAAGCTTTGATTCCCCTCTTGACTGGGGTTTTTAATGAGTGCCTATCCTCGGGCGCTCTGCCAAAGTCAATGGGTAGGTCAGCCTTGATCCTGCTGTCAAAGGGTAAAGATCCGTCCCGTATTGAGAACTGGCGTCCC
>NC_134690.1:310487066-310604566 GCF_050947455.1 Rhinoderma darwinii | reverse complement strand
GCCCAGCCAGAGTTCCAGGGTGATTGGTGGTAGGTCCCGGTGGGGGGGCAGCGGGAGCAACCTGCATCCCCATGCCCAGCCAGAGTTCCAGGGTGATTGGTGGTAGGTCCCGGTGGGGGGCAGCGGGAGCAACCTGCATCCTCATGCCCAGCCAGAGTTCCAGGGTGATTGCAGGTATGTCCCGGTGGGGTGGAAGGGGGGGCAGCGGGACCAACCTGTGTCCCTATGCCCAGCCAGAGTTCCAGAGTGATTGCAGGTAGGTCCCGTTGGGGGCCAGCGGGAGCAACATGCATCCCCATGCCCAGCCAGAGTTCCAGGGTGATTGCAGGAAGGACCCGGTGGGGGGGGCAGCGGGAGCAACTTGCATCCCCATGCCCAGCCAGAGTTCCAGGATGATTGCAGGTATGTCCCGGTGGGGTGGAAGGGGGGGCAGCGGGACCAACCTGTGTCCCTATGCCCAGCCAGAGTTCCAGAGTGATTGCAGGTAGGTCCCGGTGGGGGGCCAGCGGGAGCAACATGCATCCCCATGCCCAGCCAGAGTTCCAGGGTGATTGCAGGTAGGTCCCGTTGGGGGCCAGCGGGAGCAACATGCATCCCCATGCACAGCCAGAGTTCCAGGGTGATTGCTGGAAGGACCCGGTGGGGGGGCAGCGGGAGCAACCTGCATCCCCATGCCCAGCTAGAGTTCCAGGGTGATTGGTGGTAGGTCCCGGTGGGGTGGAAGGGGAGCAGCGGGAGCAACCTGCATCCCCATGCCCAGCCAGAGTTCCAGGGTGATTGCAGGTAGGTCCCGGTGGGGGGGCAGCGGGAGCAACTTGCATCTCCATGCCCAGCCAGAGTTCCAGGGTGATTGGTGGTAGGTCCCGGTGGGGTGGAAGGGGAGCAGCGGGAGCAACTTGCATCCCCATGCCCAGCCAGAGTTCCAGGGTGATTGCAGGTAGGTCCCGGTGGGAGTCAGCGGGAGCAACTTGCATCCCCATGCCCAGCCAGAGTTCCAGGGCGATTGCTGGTAGGTCCCGGTGGGGTGGAAGGGGGAGCAACCCGCATCTCCATGCCCAGCCTGAGTTCCAGGGTGATTGCTGGTAGGTCCCGGTGGGGTGGAAGGGGGGCAGCGGGAGCAACCTGCATCCCCATGCCCAGCCAGAGTTCCAGGGTGATTGCAGGTAGGTCCCGGTGGGAGTCAGCGGGAGCAACTTGCATCCCCATGCCCAGCCAGAGTTCCAGGGTGATTGCTGGTAGGTAAGGAGATCCATTTGGTGACCAAACAGCAGTGAAAATAAAAAGGCCCAAATGTCAAAGAATGACACTTCTGCTACTGAAAGTGAAACATTTGAAAGTGAAACATTTAAAATCAAGTTAAAGTGGGGTATGTTCAAAAATGCGGTGGTGAGCAGCAGAGGCAGGCCGGGGCAGAGTTCCAGGGCCAGGGGGTGACGGCAGGCAGCGTAGGCCGGGGCAGAGTTCCAGGGCGGTGGGGAGAGGACTGGGCCTCAATCCAAGGAGATCCATTTGGTGACTAAACAGCAGTGACAATAAAAAGGCCCAAATGCCAAAGAATGACATTTCTGCTACTGAAAGTGAAACATTTAAAATCAAGTTACAGTGGGGTATGTTCACAAATGTCAGAGGCGGTGGTGAGCAGCAGAGGCAGGCCGGGGCAGAGTTCCAGGGCCAGGGGTGTGACGGCAGGCAGCGTAGGCCGGGGCAGAGTTCCAGGGCGGTGGGGAGAGGACTAGGCCTCAATCCAAGGAGATCCATTTGGTGACCAAGCAGCAGTGAAAATAAAAAGGCCCAAATGTCAAAGAATGACATTTCTGCTACTGAAAGTGAAACATTTGAAAGTGAAACATTTAAAATCAAGTTAAAGTGGGGTATGTTCACAAATGTCAGAGGCGGTGGTGAGCAGCAGAGGCAGGCCGGGGCAGAGTTCCAGGGCCAGGGGGTGACGGCAGGCAGCGTAGGCCGGGGCAGAGTTCCAGGGCGGTGGGGAGAGGACTAGGCCTCAATCCAAGGAGATCCATTTGGTGACCAAGCAGCAGTGAAAATAAAAAGGCCCAAATGTCAAAGAATGACATTTCTGCAACTGAAAGTGAAACATTTGAAAGTGAAACATTTAAAATCAAGTTAAAGTGGGGTATGTTCAAAAATGTCAGAGGCGGTAGTGAACAGCAGAGGTAGGCCGGGGCAGAGTTCCAGGGCCAGGGGTGTGACGGCAGGCAGCGTAGGCCAGGGCAGAGTTCCAGGGCGGTGGGGAGAGGACTAGGCCTCAATCCAAGGAGATCCATTTGGTGACCAAGCAGCAGTGAAAATAAAAAGGCCCAAATGTCAAAGAATGACATTTCTGCAACTGAAAGTGAAACATTTGAAAGTGAAACATTTAAAATCAAGTTAAAGTGGGGTATGTTCAAAAATGTCAGAGGCGGTAGTGAACAGCAGAGGTAGGCCGGGGCAGAGTTCCAGGGCCAGGGGTGTGACGGCAGGCAGCGTAGGCCGGGGCAGAGTTCCAGGGCGGTGGGGAGAGGACTAGGCCTCAATCCAAGGAGATCCATTTGGTGACCAAGCAGCAGTGACAATAAAAAGGCCCAAATGTCAAAGAATGGCATTTCTGCTACTGAAAGTGAAACATTTGAAAGTGAAACATTTAAAATCAAGTTAAAGTGGGGTATGTTCAAAAATGTCAGAGGCGGTAGTGAACAGCAGAGGCAGACCGTGGCACAGTTCCAGGGCCAGAGTGTGATACTGTCCGCCGATAGATAACCCTTTGCACATTATCGTCATCATCATTATCAGCAGCAGTTGCTGTCAGCCAGCTCCAGAGTGTATGAGCGGGGTGTGCTGCCCATTGCAGCCCGGGGTAGAGGAGCCGTATGCAAGCTGTGCATGCCCGGTGGCAACAGTGTATGAGCTCCACAGCGCCAGCGGGGGGGGGTCCCACTATGTCCCAAGCCGCCTGACATGTACTTCCGGTCGGCTAGGAGGTGGCATGTCACCTGGGCTGTCAGCCAGCCCCAGAGTGTATGAGCGGCGTGTGCCTGCACCCGTGGGGGGGATACAGGAGCCATGGGGAAGCTGTGCAAGACCGGGGGCAGCCGTGTAGGAGCTCTGCAGCGCCCGCTGTGGACTTCCAGGGCAAGAGCGGTAGGAGCGGCCAACTCATGCCGACCTCCTGGAACTCCCCGTCGGCCTCGCTCGCGGGGCGGTCCCGCTGATTTTTCTACCTTCATAATAAAAAAATCTTTTTTTTTTTATGGCATTTTCGGAAGCCTCAAGCCCACCTGGAGTTGCACGAGCAAGGCCACGTCGGCGTCTCCTTCCGAAAGCGGCCGGGAGCCAGTTCCGAGTATGAGCGGCGTGTGCCTGCCTTTTGCACCCGTGGGGGGATAGAGGGTCCCCTTGGGAGCTTGTACATGCCGGCAGCTTCCTTGTGGGAGCTCCACAGCGCCCGCGGCGAGTCCCGTTGTGTCCAGCCGGCTGACAAGCACTTCCGGTCCGCGAAGGATGCATGTCAGCGGCGGTGTGCCCGCTCCGGGTATGAGCGGCGTGTGCCTGCCTATGGCATCCTTGGGGTTATAGAGGAGCCATGGGGAAGCCGTGCCAGCCCGGTTGCAGCCGTGTACGAGCTCCTCAGCGCCAGCGTCGGAGTTTGAGGGCTTTAGCGGTATGCACGGCCAACTCATGCCGACCTCCTGGAACTCCCCGTCGGCCTCGCTCGCGGGTCGGTCCCGCTGATTTTTCTACCTTCATAATAAAAAAATCTTTTTTTTTTTATGGCATTTTCGGAAGCCTCAAGCCCACCTGGAGTTGCACGAGCAAGGCCACGTCGGCGTCTCCTTCCGAAAGCGGCCGGGAGCCAGTTCCGAGTATGAGCGGCGTGTGCTTGCCTTTTGCACCCGTGGGGGGATAGAGGGGCCCCTTGGGAGCTTGTACATGCCGGCAGCTTCCTTGTGGGAGCTCCACAGCGCCCGCGGCGAGTCCCGTTGTGTCCAGCCGGCTGACAAGCACTTCCGGTCCGCGAAGGATGCATGTCAGCGGCGGTGTGCCCGCTCCGGGTATGAGCGGCGTGTGCCTGCCTATGGCATCCTTGGGGGGATAGAGGAGCCATGGGGAAGCCGTGCCAGCCCGGTTGCAGCCGTGTACGAGCTCCTCAGCGCCAGCGTCGGAGTTTGAGGGCTTTAGCGGTATGCACGGCCAACTCATGCCGACCTCCTGGAACTCCCCGTCGGCCTCGCTCGCGGGTCGGTCCCGCTGATTTTTCTACCTTCATAATAAAAAAATCTTTTTTTTTTTATGGCATTTTCGGAAGCCTCAAGCCCACCTGGAGTTGCACGAGCAAGGCCACGTCGGCGTCTCCTTCCGAAAGCGGCCGGGAGCCAGTTCCGAGTATGAGCGGCGTGTGCCTGCCTTTTGCACCCGTGGGGGGATAGAGGGGCCCCTTGGGAGCTTGTACATGCCGGCAGCTTCCTTGTGGGAGCTCCACAGCGCCCGCGGCGAGTCCCGTTGTGTCCAGCCGGCTGACAAGCACTTCCGGTCCGCGAAGGATGCATGTCAGCGGCGGTGTGCCCGCTCCGGGTATGAGCGGCGTGTGCCTGCCTATGGCATCCTTGGGGGGATAGAGGAGCCATGGGGAAGCCGTGCCAGCCCGGTTGCAGCCGTGTACGAGCTCCTCAGCGCCAGCGTCGGAGTTTGAGGGCTTTAGCGGTATGCACGGCCAACTCATGCCGACCTCCTGGAACTCCCCGTCGGCCTCGCTCGCGGGTCGGTCCCGCTGATTTTTCTACCTTCATAATAAAAAAATCTTTTTTTTTTTATGGCATTTTCGGAAGCCTCAAGCCCACCTGGAGTTGCACGAGCAAGGCCACGTCGGCGTCTCCTTCCGAAAGCGGCCGGGAGCCAGTTCCGAGTATGAGCGGCGTGTGCCTGCCTTTTGCACCCGTGGGGGGATAGAGGGGCCCCTTGGGAGCTTGTACATGCCGGCAGCTTCCTTGTGGGAGCTCCACAGCGCCCGCGGCGAGTCCCGTTGTGTCCAGCCGGCTGACAAGCACTTCCGGTCCGCGAAGGATGCATGTCAGCGGCGGTGTGCCCGCTCCGGGTATGAGCGGCGTGTGCCTGCCTATGGCATCCTTGGGGGGATAGAGGAGCCATGGGGAAGCCGTGCCAGCCCGGTTGCAGCCGTGTACGAGCTCCTCAGCGCCAGCGTCGGAGTTTGAGGGCTTTAGCGGTATGCACGGCCAACTCATGCCGACCTCCTGGAACTCCCCGTCGGCCTCGCTCGCGGGTCGGTCCCGCTGATTTTTCTACCTTCATAATAAAAAAATCTTTTTTTTTTTATGGCATTTTCGGAAGCCTCAAGCCCACCTGGAGTTGCACGAGCAAGGCCACGTCGGCGTCTCCTTCCGAAAGCGGCCGGGAGCCAGCTCCGAGTATGAGCGGTGTGTGCCTGCCTTTTGCACCCGTGGGGGAATAGAGGAGCCATGGGGAAGCTGTGCATGCCCAAGCTTCAAACTGTCACCATGTCAACAGACATGGTGACAGCGTCCCGATCGCAAAGCAGGATTCAAACAGGACCAATCAGAGTGGTCCCTGTGCCGGAAACGAGCTGTGATTGGTCAGTACTGACAGGCCAATCATAGCGCAGGAGCAGTGTTGCCTGCCTATTGCACCCGTGGGGGGAATAGAGGAGCCATGGGGAAGCTGTGCATGCCCAAGCTTCAAACTGTCACCATGTCAACAGACATGGTGACAGTATCCCGATCGCAAAGCAGGATTCAAACAGGACCAATCAGAGTGGTCCCTGTGCCGGAAACGAGCTGTGATTGGTCAGTACTGACAGGCCAATCACAGCGCAGTAGCAGTGGTGCCTGCCTATTGCACCCGTGGGGGGGATAGAGGAGCCATGGGGAAGCTGTGCATGCCCAAGCTTCAAACTGTCACCATGTCAACAGACATGGTGACAGCGTCCCGATCACAAAGCAGGATTCAAACAGGACCAATCAGAGTGGTCCCTGTGCCGGAAACGAGCTGTGATTGGTCAGTACTGACAGGCCAATCACAGCGCAGGAGCCGTGGTTTGCCGGCATCTCCGTCTCTGACAAGCTCTTTCCTGTCAGAGAGCTTGTGAGAGACGGAGACAGGAATAAATACAGTGCGTAAGTTAAAAAAAACCAGCGATCTGCCGCTTTTCTGCCCTTTTGTGCCCACTAACCTGTTTTTAGTTAGTTAGGTAGCACAAGTTTTTCAGTATGGCCAAAAGAGTCTTTTTTGCCGAGGAAGCATCTGCAATGCTGTGTTCCGACACGGACAGCGCAAGTGAAGGTGAGGAGCAGTTCGTGCTTCCATCTTCCTCTGCATCCAGTGACTCTGAATCTGCACCCCCCAGTCGGCGTAGAAGAGCCGTAGTTCCTGATCTGCCTGAGCTGACCTGGGAAGCTGCAGAGAATTATACCCCCCAGGTGCCTGAGTTTACAGCCCGCTCAGGCATTCAAATTGAAATGACGGGTTTCAGCCCCATTGATTATTTTAACCTTTTTTTTTCAGACTCCCTTTTAGCGTTAATGGTCCAGCAGACCAACATCTATGCGGAACAATTTATCGCCCAGAACCCTGACTCTTATTATGGGAGAAGCCAAAATTGGACCCCCACAAACCTAGTGGAATTGCGGAAGTTTTGGGGCATATTTTTAAGTTTTGGCCTAATAAAAAAGCCTAGGATTAGAGACTATTGGTCCCTTGATATTTTATATAACACCCCCATTTACCGCACAGTAATGCCAAGGAAGCGCTTCGAAGCCATCCTGAAATTCCTTCATTACAATGATAATAGCCAGTGCCCACCCCCACAGGACCCAAATTTTGATAGGCTATATAAAATACGACCATTGATTGCCCACTACTCCCAAATTTTTTCCCACGTTTATACCCCCCAGCAAAATATTTCGGTAGATGAATCCCTAGTCAGCTTCAAGGGTAGACTGCACTTCAGGCAGTATCTACCCAATAAAAGAGCCCGGTACGGCATAAAGCTCTACAAGCTGTGCGAAAGTGCCACCGGTTACACCTACTCCTTTAGGGTCTATGAGGGAAAAGACTCCCATATAGATCCCCCAGAATGCCCCCCTTTCCTTGGAATTAGTGGAAAGATCGTATGGGATCTTATCCATCCTTTACTTGGGAAAGGCTATCATCTTTATCTGGACAACTTTTATAACAGTGTCCCCTTAGTAAAAGTTCTCTTGTCCAGATCCACCTTGGCATGCGGAACAATCCGCAAAAATAAGAAGGGCCTCCCCAAAACATTGCTGGGTCAGATCCTAAAATTAGGAGAGAGCAAAGCTTTCTGCTGCGACAATCTGCTCCTCCTAAAGTATAAGGATAAAAGGGACGTCCTTATACTGACCAGCATACACGACAGCAGATGCAGCCTAGTCCCTGTACGTGGATCCACTTCCCAAGTCCCAAAACCATATTGTGTACAGGAGTACAACAAGTATATGGGTGGCGTTGACCTGTCCGACCAGGTTATAAAACCATACAACGCCATGCGCAAGACCAGAGTATGGTATAAGAAGCTGTCTGTGCATCTTACACAGATGGCTTTACACAACGCCTTTGTCCTCTATAGATATGCCAGCAGTGGAGGTACGTTCCTGCAATTTCAGGAAAAGGTCATAAAGTCCCTGATGTTTGGTAACCAGGAAGGAGAGGGCAGTTCATCTGGCTCTTCCGTCAGTAGGATAATTCCCGGCCAGCATTTCCCGACAGAAATCCCCCCCACTGAAAAAAAAAAGAAGCCCCAAAAAAAATGCCGTGTGTGTGCCAAGCGAGGCATTCGGAAGGACACCACATACCATTGTGAGACATGTCCCACAAATCCCGGCCTGTGCATGAACCAATGTTTCAAAATATATCATACCTCCTTGGATTTTTAATTTATTTATTCATTATTCACCTTTTCTGTCTCCCATACTGGCCATGACCAATTATTAATTTTTCTACTGACCAGCCCCATTTAAAATTTGATCATTTAAAAATTGTAAAAAAAAACCACCTAAAACAAAACTAAAAATTCTCACTATACCCCTAGATAATTTCCTCAATGGGTGTAGTTTCCGAAATGGGGTCACTTGTGGGGGGTTTCCACTGTTTAGTCCCCTCAGGGGCTTTGTAAATGTGACAAGGCCTCTCAAACCATTCCTGCTAAATGTGATCTCCCAAAGCCAAATGGCACTCCATCCCTTCTAAGCCATGCCCTGTGTTCAAATATCCGTTTATTACCACATGTGGGGTATTGTTTTACTCGGGAGACATTGCTTTACAAATTTTACGGTGCTTTTTCTCCTTCAGTCCTTGTGGAAATGAGAAAAAAAATGGCTAAACCTAAATTTTCTTTGAATAAATGTTGATTTTAATTTTCACGGCCTACTTCCAATAAATTCTGTAAAAAACCTGTGCGGTCAAAATGCTCACCATACCCCTAGATAATTTCCTTGAGGTGTCTAGTTTCCCAGATGGGGTCACTTGTGGGGGGTTTCCACTGTTTAGTCCCCTCAGGGGCTTTGTAAATGTGACAAGGCCTCTCAAACCATTCCTGCTAAATGTGATCTCCCAAAGCCAAATGGCACTCCATCCCTTCTAAGCCATGCCCTGTGTTCAAATATCCGTTTATTACCACATGTGGGGTATTGTTTTACTTGGGAGACATTGCTTTACAAATTTTACGGTGCTTTTTCTCCTTCAGTCCTTGTGGAAATGAGAAAAAAAATGGCTAAACCTAAATTTTCTTTGAATAAATGTTGATTTTAATTTTCACGGCCTACTTCCAATAAATTCTGTAAAAAACCTGTGCGGTCAAAATGCTCACCATACCCCTAGATAATTTCCTTGAGGTGTCTAGTTTCCCAGATGGGGTCACTTGTGGGGGGTTTCCACTGTTTAGTCCCCTCAGGGGCTTTGTAAATGTGACAAGGCCTCTCAAACCATTCCTGCTAAATGTGATCTCCCAAAGCCAAATGGCACTCCATCCCTTCTAAGCCATGCCCTGTGTTCAAATATCCGTTTATTACCACATGTGGGGTATTGTTTTACTCGGGAGACATTGCTTTACAAATTTTACGGTGCTTTTTCTCCTTCAGTCCTTGTGGAAATGAGAAAAAAAATGGCTAAACCTAAATTTTCTTTGAATAAATGTTGATTTTAATTTTCACGGCCTACTTCCAATAAATTCTGTAAAAAACCTGTGCGGTCAAAATGCTCACCATACCCCTAGATAATTTCCTTGAGGTGTCTAGTTTCCCAGATGGGGTCACTTGTGGGGGGTTTCCACTGTTTAGTCCCCTCAGGGGCTTTGTAAATGTGACAAGGCCTCTCAAACCATTCCTGCTAAATGTGATCTCCCAAAGCCAAATGGCACTCCATCCCTTCTAAGCCATGCCCTGTGTTCAAATATCCGTTTATTACCACATGTGGGGTATTGTTTTACTCGGGAGACATTGCTTTACAAATTTTACGGTGCTTTTTCTCCTTCAGTCCTTGTGGAAATGAGAAAAAAAATGGCTAAACCTAAATTTTCTTTGAATAAATGTTGATTTTAATTTTCACGGCCTACTTCCAATAAATTCTGTAAAAAACCTGTGCGGTCAAAATGCTCACCATACCCCTAGATAATTTCCTTGAGGTGTCTAGTTTCCCAGATGGGGTCACTTTTGGGGGATTTGTACTGTTTTGTCACTGCAAGAGCCCTTCTAACAAAATAAGGCCCCAAAATCCACTAGGTGTTCCTTTGCTTCTGAGGCCTGTGCTTCATTCCAGTAGCACGCTACGACCACATGTGGGATATTTCCTAAAACTGCAGAGA
This sequence comes from Rhinoderma darwinii, assembly GCF_050947455.1. NCBI lineage: Eukaryota > Metazoa > Chordata > Amphibia > Anura > Rhinodermatidae > Rhinoderma > Rhinoderma darwinii. The sequence continues at coordinate 310,594,716 of NC_134690.1, read as the reverse complement.
CTGGGCAACAAATATTGAGTTGAATTTCTCTGCTAAAACCTTCTGTGTAATAAAAAAATAGTATTAAAAATTTATTTCTGCCAATAAATATGAAATTTGTAAATTCCACCTCTACTTTGCTTTAATTCCTGTGAAATGTGTAAAGGGTTAAGACATTTTCTAAATGCTGTTTTGAATACTTTGAGGGGTGAAGTTTTTAAAATGGGGTGACTTTTTGGGGGTTTCTAATATATAAGGCCCTCAAAGCCACTTCACAACTGAACTGGCCCCTGTAAAAATGGCCTTTTGACATTTTCTTGAAAATGTGAGAAATTGCTGCTAAAGTTGTAGGCCTTGTGATGTCATAGAAAAATAAAAGGATGTTCAAAAAACGATGCCAATCTAAAGTAGACATATGGGTGATGTTAATTAGCAACCATTTTGTGTGGTATAACTGCCTGTCTTACAAGCAGATACATTTAAATTGAGAAAAATGCTAATTTTTGCAATTTTTCGCTAATTTTCGGTGTTATTCACAATTAAATATAGAACATATCGAGCAAATTTTGCTAGTAACTTAAAGTGCAATGTGTCACGAGAAAACAATCTCAGAATCGCTTGGATAGGTGAAAGCATTCCAGAGTTATTACCACATAAAGTGAACATGTCAGATTTGAAAAATGAGGCTCTGTCAGGAAGGTCAAAAGTGGCTAGGGCGGGAAGGGGTTAACCTAGTTCGGTCCCCACCGTTACAGTCGGATGTCAGCTGTAAGATACAGCTGAGATCCGGTGATGATGGCACCGACTCAGCTTCTGAGCCGGTGCCAAACATTGTACGTCATTTTGCGTGAAGTCAATGCTTTCCAGGACGTACATATACGTCCAATGGCGGGAAGGGGTTAAAAGTAATGCAAAAAACGCCGCAATAAAAACGCCCAAATGAGCGCTGCAAGTTCCTGTGCCTCCCATTGATTTCAATGGGAGGTTAGAGGCGGAAACCACTCAAAGAAGGAGCATGCCGCTTTTTTTTCGGCGAGAGTCCGTAAGCCTCGCAGGAGGAAAAAACGCCTCTGCCTCCCATTGAAATGAATGGGGGACGATTCAGGGTGCTTTTTGGCACGGATTCCGGAGCAGTTTCCAAGTCAAAATCCAAGCCAAAACACTCACACAGTGTGAAACTACCCTTTTTTTACAAGTTTCAGCTGTAAAAACCACAGTGGCGAAAACCGCATATAAAACCGCAGCAAACTGCCGTATAACCGTGTGCGGTTTTTCCGCAATTTTTTTATATTTGCGTGCGTTTTTTCCATGTGGCCAAAAATCACTCTTGTAAACGTACCCTTTCCCGTAAGGCATCATGTTGTTTTCCTCAGTGTCTTATCCGAGTTTAGAATACTGAACCATTATTTCTGTACCATTCATTCATTTTGCGCGGTCGTGGCAGAAAAAACTATATTTGACCGCACCTTTTGAACCCAGTCATACGGTCCATTCACACTTTGCGGTTAAGGTGTGGTTAGAGCCGCCTTAAAAAATGCATCCGAAAAGCCCATGCCTTTTTGGTGCAATTTGGTGCGTTTTTCGATGATGTTGCAGTAAAAAACGCAACAAAATGCAGTAAAAATGCATGCGGCTTTCAGATGTACCTCAACCGCCACGTGTGAATAGACTCTTAGGCCACACGCACACCATACGTATTACGTGTGGATTTGGCGTGCTGATTTTCCTGCAGCACATCCACAGCATAATATAGCACCAGCAAAGTAACTGAGATTCCAAGTAAACTCATCTACACGTTGCAGAATTTTCCCGAACGTAAATTGACCTGCGGTGCGTATTTTAAAATCTGCACCGTCAATTTATCTTGCATTTCTGTCCCAGAATTGTATCTGACAAGTTTATAAAAGAATGCACCAAAACACACGGCATAAAATCTGCACCTGTTTCCGCATCAAAATGGAAAGAACGCACCTAAAAACGCATCAGAAAACGCATTATTACACGCGGATTTTACCTGCGGAATTATCTGCATTTACGGTATGTGTAGTTTACGCAACGTGTACATTTAGCGTTAGAGGAAGAGTACCTTTACATGAGTGTTTTTTGGGTGAATTAACATGAGTTGTTTTTGGCCACGTGGTAAAAAAACGCATTAAAAATCGCGAGAAAAACACACGCGATTTTACCACGATTTGCTTCCGTTTTTGTCTCTGCGTGAGAAAATGTGTGAAACAGGTTTCACCTGTGAAAACCTCACAGGCAAAATCATGGCATTTTTAAAAGGGTTTTTAGAGTCATGTCAAAATCGGCACCATTTTTCTAAATATCACAACAAAAAACAAGACTTATTTAAATGTAGCAGAAACGGAAGAATTTGATCCAGCGCTGTTTCGTTAAAAGGAGGTAATATTCCAACTTTATTTCAGACAAAAGTAAAATCCACTAGGAGTAAGGGTGGTTGTCTCAGCAGTAAGCCTACGCGTTTCTGACAAATCACCTGTCCTTAGTTATGGCACAGTGATCTGTCAGAAACGCGTAGGCTTAAGGCCTTATTCACACGACAGTGAAAAACGTCCGTGTGATGGCCGTTCTTTTAACGGCTGTCACACGTGGTTTTTTTAACAGCCCGTGAATAATGGCCGTCGAAAATTAGGACATGTCCTATTTTTGGCCATTTTAACGGCCTGACGGCCCCCATGGAAGTCAATGGGTCAGTTTTTAATGGTTGTCAATATATGTAACAACCGTTAAAAACGGATCTGTGACATGGGGCTTAGTAATGGAACTACTAGTTCCCTTGCTGGTTATCGGCTGCGCGACGATACACACTCACCAATTCATCGATGCAGCGACAACTTCTTCTGGTCTGGTCACTAGTCTCGCGGGTTCTGAGAAGGCGGCGCGATGACATCACCCCGCCGCCTTCACAGATCTCGAGACTAGCGACCATACCAGAAGAAGGCATCTGCAGGGGGCTGTGTGGCATCTTCAGTAAGGCTGTGTGGCAACATATACAGGGAGGCTGTGTGGCATCTACAGTTACGCTGTGTGGCACCATATACAGGGGACTGTGTGGCACCATATACAGTGAGGCCGTGTGGCATCATATAAAGGGAGGCTGTGTGGCATCTACAGTGAGGCTGTGTGGCACCATATACAGGTAGGCTGTGTGGCACCATATACAGAGAGGTGTGTGGCATATACACGGAGGTGTGTGACATATACAGGGAGGCTGTGTGGCATATACAGGGAGGCTGTGTGGCATCATATACAGAGAGGCTGTGTAGCACCATATACAGGGAGGTGTGTGGTATCATATACAGGGAGGCTGTGTGGCATCTACAGTGAGAATGTGTGGCACCATATACAGGGGGGCTGTGTGGCACCATGTACAGTGAGGCTGTGTGGCATCATATAAAGGGAGATTGTGTGGCATCTATAGTGTGGCTGTGTGTCACCATATACAGGGTGGCTGTGTGGCATATACAGGGAGGTGTGTGGTATATACAGGGAGGTGTGTGGCATATACAGGGAGGCTGTGTGACATCATATACAGGGATGTGTGTGGCATATACAGGGAAGCTGTGTGGCATCATATACAGGGAGGCTGTGTGACATCATATATAGGGAGGTGTGTGGCATCATATACAGGAGGTGTGTGGCATCATATACAGGGGAGGCGTGTGGTATCATATACAGGGAGGTGTGTGGCATCATATACAGGGAGGTGTGTGACATCATATACAGGGGGGCTGTGTGGCATCATATACAGGGAGGTGTGTGGCATCATATTCAGGGAGGTGTGTGGCATCATATACAGGGAGGTGTGTGGCATCAGATACAAGGAGATGTGTGGCATCATATACAAGGAGATGTGTGGCATCATATACAGGGGGTCTGTGTGGCATCATATACAGGGAGGTGTGTGGCATCAGATACAGGGAGGGGTGTGGCATCAGATACAGGGAGGGGTGTGGCATCAGATACAGGGAGGTGTTTGGCATCATATACAGGGTGGCATCATATACAGTGAGGTGTGTGGAATCATATACAGGGAGGCTGAGTGGCATCATATACAGGGAGGTGTGTGGCATCATATACAGGGAGGTATGTGGCATCGTATACAGGGAGGTGTGTGGCATCATATACAGGAAGTATGTAACATCATATACAGGGAGGTGTGTGGCACCATATACAGGGAGGTGTGTGGCATCACATACAGGGAAGTGTGTGGCATCATATACAAGGAGGCTGTGTGGCATCATATACAGGGAGGTGTGTGGCATCATATACAGGGAGGTGTGTGGCATCATATACAAGAGGTATGTGGCATCATATACAGGGAGGTGTGTGGCATCATATACAGGGAGGTGTGTGGCATCATATATAGGGAGGTGTGTGGCATCATATATAGGGAGGCTGAGTGGCATCATATACAGGGAGGTATGTGGCATCATATACAGGGAGGTGTGTGGCATCATATAAAGGGAGGTGTGTGGCATCATATATAGGGAGGTGTGTGGCATCATATACAGGGAGGTGTGTGGCATCATATACAGGGAGGTGTGTGGCATCATATACAGGAGGTATGTGGCATCATATACAGGGAGGTATGTGGCATCATATACAGGGAGGTGTGTGGCACCATATACAGTGAGGCTGTGTGGCACCTTATACAGTGAGGCTGTGTGGCACCATATACAGTGAAGCTGTGTGGCATCATATACAGGGAGGCTGTGTGGCATCTACAGTGAGGCTGTGTGGCACCATATACAGGGAGGTGTGTGGCATATACAGGGAGGCTGTGTGGCATCATATACAGGGAGGCTGTGTGGCATCATATACAGGGAGGTGTTTGTTATCATATACAGGGGGGCTGTGTGGCATCATATACAGGGGGGCTGTGTGGCATCATATACAGGGAGGTGTGTGGCATCATATACAGGGAGGTGTGTGTCATTATATACAGGAGGTGTGTGGCATTATATACAGGGAGGTGTGTGGCATCATATACAGGGAGGTGTGTGGCATCATATACAGGAGGTGTATGGCATCATATACAGGAGGGTGTGTGGCATATACAGGGGGGCTGTGTGGCATCATATACAGGAGGTGTGTGGCAACATATATAGGGAGGCTGTGTGGCATCATATACAGGGTGGTGTGTGGCATCATATACAGGGAGGTGTGTGACATCATATACAGGGAGGTGTGTGACATCATATACAGGGGGGCTGTGTGGCATCATATACAGGGAGGTGTGTGGCATAATATACAGGGAGGTGTGTGGCATCAGATACAAGGAGATGTGTGGCGTCATATACAAGGAGATGTGTGGCATCATATACAGGGGGTCTGTGTGGCATCATATACAGGGAGGTGTGTGGCATCAGATACAGGGAGGGGTGTGTGGCATCATATACAGGGAGGTGTGTGGCATCATATACAGGGGGGCTGTGTGGCATCATATACAGGGAGGTTGTGTGGCACCATATACAGTGAGGCTGTGTGGCACCTTATACAGTGAGGCTGTGTGGCACCATATACAGTGAAGCTGTGTGGCATCATATACAGGGAGGCTGTGTGGCATCTACAGTGAGGCTGTGTGGCACCATATACAGGGAGGCTGTGTGGCATATACAGGGAGGTGTGTGGCATATACAGGGAGGCTGTGTGGCATCATATACAGGGAGGCTGTGTGGCATCATATACAGGGAGGTGTTTGTTATCATATACAGGGGGGCTGTGTGGCATCATATACAGGGGGGCTGTGTGGCATCATATACAGGGAGGTGTGTGGCATCATATACAGGGAGGTGTGTGGCATCATATACAGGAGGTGTATGGCATCATATACAGGAGGGTGTGTGGCATATACAGGGGGGCTGTGTGGCATCATATACAGGAGGTGTGTGGCAACATATACAGGGAGGCTGTGTGGCATCATATACAGGGTGGTGTGTGGCATCATATACAGGGAGGTGTGTGACATCATATACAGGGAGGTGTGTGACATCATATACAGGGGGGCTGTGTGGCATCATATACAGGGAGGTGTGTGGCATAATATACAGGGAGGTGTGTGGCATCAGATACAAGGAGATGTGTGGCGTCATATACAAGGAGATGTGTGGCATCATATACAGGGGGTCTGTGTGGCATCATATACAGGGAGGTGTGTGGCATCAGATACAGGGAGGGGTGTGTGGCATCATATACAGGGAGGTGTGTGGCATCATATACAGGGGGGCTGTGTGGCATCATATACAGGGAGGTGTGTGGCATCATATACAGGGAGGTGTGTGGCATCAGATACAAGGAGATGTGTGGCATCATATACAAGGAGATGTGCGGCATCATATACAAGGGGTGTGTGTGGCATCAGATACAGGGAGGTGTGTGGCATCAGATACAGGGAGGTGTGTGGCATCAGATACAGGGAGGTGTGTGGCATCAGATACAGGGAGGTGTGTGGCATCAGATACAGGGAGGTGTGTGGCATCAGATACAGGGAGGTGTTTGGCATCATATACAGGAGGTGTGTGGCATCATATACAGGGAGGTGTGCGGCATCAGATACAAGGAGATGTGTGGCATCATATACAGGGAGGTGTGTGGCATCATATACAGGGGGGCTGTGTTGCATCATATACAGGGAGGTGTGTGGCATCATATACAGGGAGGTGTGTGGCATCAGATACAAGAAGATGTGTGGCATCATATACAAGGAGATGTGTTGCATCATATACAGGGGGTCTGTGTGGCACCATATACTTACAGGTCGCTATCTCCTGGACGCTAAGAGGCCACGCCCACGACGGCGCCAGCAGCGACGAGCTGGAGCCGGAAACACGTGACCGCGTCAGAAGGACCCGGTCACATGGATCAAGCAACAGACACGCCCCTGGTGACGAAGACGGGGGCCGGACTCCATGCCCCAAGATATATATCGGCATGACTACCCGTGAATTACGTGTCCGAGTCGGAAATTGCAAACGGTCTTCCCTAAGGGTCTAAATGAAACCACTAGTTTCTCTGCTTTCCTCTGATTGCCTGTTTAATTTTAGTGGTGTTGGGTTTAGCTTTTATGATTGTTTTAATTCATTTGCTTTGATTTTAACTATTATATTTCTCGTTATATAGATGAGAAACATATTAATACTACAACTTTATTTGTTGGAGTCCTTTCCCTTCTTCTTCTGGGACTCCCATGGACAACGTGAATGCTAAATTCCGTCTCATGATAATTGATCTGAACATCGTGCTATATTTTAATATATTCTATTGAAGACCCATTTATTACTCTTTGTATGTCGTTTTGTATATAGGCAATATGATATTGATTTTGCACTTATTCATCCATATCCCTCGTCTCTATTGATATACAGGCGCTTCGTATGGATAGCACATACATTATTGTAAAAGATCTGCCAGGCACAGCTTCTGTGTCAACGCCCATAGGTAATCAGTCTGCACCTGTGCAATGATAGGGGTAGGGAAACGGACAAGTGAGCCCTAATCTACCCGCCACTCTGTCCCTGCCTACTTGCAACGACCCGCCCTAGGCGACGGGGTACAACTGGGCGGCGGTCCCTACGCTCAGTAAGTGCACGAGACAAACAGACAAGGGTACACAAAGCTAAGGGAAATGGGGCAGTTGCCCACGGGAACACCGTGAGCAACAAGAGAGGTGAACGAGCCTAGTCAAACCAGGAGTGTACGAGGTACCAAACGCAGAGCAGGAGAGTAGTCAGTAAGCCAGGGTCAGTATGGAGCAGGATCAAATAGTAGAAGCTGTAACTGGGCCAGGAAACCACACGAGAAGAATCACAAGCAAAGGAGGAACTGGAAAGGCAGGTATAAATAGACCGAGGGCGGGAGCTAGCTGAGTCTGGCCAGGCTGTGATAGGCTCTCCCACTCCTAAGCCTGCCAGCCTGAGTGGTGGAAGCTGGAGTCAGTCTCAGAGACATAGACTCAGGTGCCGACTGATTACCTATGGGCGTTAACCCCGAAGCTGTGCCTGGCAGATCCTTTATAGTACCCCCCCCCCCACTTTTATGAGGGGCCACCGGACCCTTTCTAAGTGGACCTGGTTTATTGGGGAAACGAAGGTGGAACTTCCTGATCAATACCCCAGCGTGAACATCCCGGGCGGGTACCCAAGTCCTCTCCTCAGGCCCGTATCCTCTCCAATGGACCAGGTACTGGAGGGAGCCTTGGACCATCTTGCTGTCCACAATCTTGGCCACCTCGAATTCCACCCCCTCAGGGGTGAGAACGGGAACAGGAGGTCTCCTCGAGGGAGCCAAGGACGGGGAGCAGCGTTTAAGGAGGGAGGCATGAAACACGTCGTGTATTCTAAAAGATGGGGGCAACTCCAGTCGGAAGGAGACAGGATTGAGGACTTCAATGACCTTATACGGCCCAATAAACCGGGGAGCAAATTTCTTGGACGGGACCTTAAGGCGCAAGTTCCTAGACGATAACCACACCAGATCCCTGACCATAAACAAGGGGTTAGCAGAACGTCTTCTATCAGCCTGAGTTTTTTGTACGCTCTGGGACGCCTCTAGGTTCTACTGAACCTGGGCCCAGACTGTGCACAGTTCCCGATGAACGACCTCTACCTCGGGATTGTTGGAACTACCAGGTGAAACGGAGGAGAACCGTGGATTAAACCCAAAATTACAGAAAAAGGGGGAGACCCCTGACGAGTTACTGACCCGGTTATTAAGGGAAAATTCGGCGAGGGGAATGAATGAGACCCAATCATATTGACAGTCAGAGATAAAACACCTTAAAGGGAACCTGTCACCAGCATTTCACCTATTGAGCTTTACTTATCCCTCACTGGCCGCTGCTATCAAAAGTTCATTGCCGTTATCCCCGCTCCTAAACTCCTCCTCCCACTGTAAATAACGGTCTGCAAACATTTTGCGCCTTTTATCGTAATAATCCGGTGTCCCTTTGTGCGCACACACCAGAAGAGGACATCAATGCACAAACGCAGGATTTTGTGAGCTGGGGGAAGGTGAGGAGCTGTCAATCATAAGTAAGGAGGAGGGGTGAACTCGGAAAGACTTGAGGAATGAAGATTTCACTATTTTCAAACGAAGATTTGACTCTTTTCAAATGAAGATCTGACTCTTTTATGCTCATTAGCATACAGTGTGGAACACTAAAAAACTGAATACTAAAGCTACAGAGCCGACTAAGAAGATAATTATAGGTTATATAGAAATGATTTTTCACCCACTACCACCAGGTATTGCTGGTTTAATAGGTGAAATGCTGGTGACAGGTTCCCTTTAAATATTGTTCTAGAGATTGATTAGTCCTCTCGGTTTGGCCATTAGTTTCAGGATGGAAGGCAGAGGAGAAGGACAGATCAATCTCCAACTTTTTACAGAAGGCTCTCCAAAACAATGAAACAAATTGTACCCCTCTGTCCGAAACAATATTGACAGGGACCCCATGGAGACGCAGGATGTGTTTGACAAACAAGGTAGCTAACGTCTTGGCATTGGGTAGTTTCTTGAGGGGCACAAAGTGGCACATCTTACTGAAGCGGTCTACTACAACCCACACCACCGACTTGCCTTGAGATGGAGGCAAATCGGTGATAAAATCCATGGAGATATGGGTCCAAGGTCTCTGGGGAATGGGCAAAGAACGTAGTAAGCCCGCTGGTCGGGACCTGGGAGTCTTGGACCTAGCACAAACTTCACAAGCGGCGACGTAGGCCTTAACGTCTTTAGGCAACCCAGGCCACCAATAGTTTCTGGCAATGAGGTGTTTGGTACCCAGGACGCCTGGATGACCAGATAGTGCGGAGTCATGATTTTCCCTAAGTACCCTTAGCCGAAATTGCAGGGGAACAAACAGCTTGTCCTCAGGAAGGTTCCCGGGAGCTGAAACTTGATCAGCCGCAATTTCTGAGACTAAATCAGAATCAATAGAAGAAATGTTTATACCAGGAGGCAGAATACAAGCAGGATCCTCCTCCGAAGGGGGGCTGGCCATGAAGCTACGCGACAGTGCATCGGCCTTAATATTTTTAGACCCAGCCCTATAGGTAACCAAAAAGTTGAATCTGGTAAAAAATAGCACCCATCGAGCTTGTCTCGGGTTTAGCCTCCGGGCAGATTCTAGGAAAACCAGATTCTTGTGGTCGGTAAGGACCGTTACCTGGTGCCTAGCCCCCTCCAGGAAGTGGCGCCACTCTTCAAATGCCCATTTAATGCCTAAGAGTTCGCGGTTGCCAATATCATAGTTACTCTCAGTGGGCGAAAACTTCCTGGAGAAGTAGGCACAGGGACGGAGATGGGTGAGGGACCTGGTACCCTGGGACAAGACAGCCCCCACTCCCACCTCGGATGCGTCAACTTCCACGATAAATGGCTCCATTTGGTTGGGCTGAACCAGCACCGGGGCCGAGATAAAGCACTTCTTTAGGACCTCAAAAGCCTGGACAGCCTCAGGAGGCCAGTGGAGGAGATCAGCACCTTTGCGAGTGAGGTCCGTAAGAGGCTTAGCGATGACCGAGAAGTTAGCAATAAATCTCCTGTAATAATTAGCGAACCCCAAGAAACACTGTAACGCCTTCAGGGAGGCAGGTTGGACCCATTCCGCCACAGCCTGGACCTTGGCGGGGTCCATGCGGAATTCATGAGGAGTGAGGATTTGACCCAAAAATGGTATCTCCTGTACCCCAAACACACATTTTTCGGTTTTCGCAAACAGTTTGTTTTCCCGAAGGACCTGGAGCACCTTCCTGACATGCTCAATGTGGGAGGACAGGTCCTTGGAAAACACCAGTATGTCATCAAGGTACACTACAAGAAATACCCACAGGTAATCCCTTAAAATTTCATTTATGAAATTCTGGAAGACCGCAGGAGCATTACACAACCCAAAGGGCATGACGAGGTATTCGAAATGACCTTCGGGCATGTTAAAAGCAGTCTTCCACTCATCCCCCTCTTTGATGCGGATAAGGTTATACGCCCCCCCCCCCCCCCCCCCCCCGTAGATCAAACTTAGAGAACCATTGGGCCCCCTGAACCTGATTAAAGAGATCAGGAATCAAAGGAAGGGGATACTGGTTCCTTACAGTGACCTTATTCAAGTTACGGTAGTCAATGCATGGCCTAAGACCACCATCCTTCTTCCCTACGAAGAAGAAGCCAGCACCTACCGGAGAAGTAGAGGGGCGAATGTAACCCTTGGCCAGGCATTCCTGGATATACTCTCTCATGGTTTCACGTTCGGGACAAGAAAGATTAAATATCCTACCCTTAGGGAACTTAGCTCCTGGTACCAATTCGATAGCGCAATCGTATTCTCTATGAGGAGGTAACACTTCGGAGGCCTCCTTAGAGAAAACATCAGCGAAGTCCTGCACAAACTCAGGTAGCGTGTTCACCTCCTCAGGGGGAGAAATGGAATTAACAGCAAAACATGACGTCAAGCATTCATTACCCCATTTGGTAAGCTCCCCAGTATTCCAGTCAAACGTGGGATTATGCAACTGCAACCAGGGAAGGCCTAAAACTAAATCGGACGATAATCCCTGCATCAACAGTACAGAGCACTGCTCCAAATGCATGGAGCCAACAAGGAGTTCAAAAACAGGGGTATGCTGTGTAAAATAACCATTAGCAAGAGGAGTGAAGTCGATACCCACTACCGGAACAGGTTTAGGCAAATCAATCAAAGGCATAGTTAGAGACATAGCAAATTCCACAGACATGTTATTAGCAGAAGACCCTGAATCCACGAAGGCACTGCCGGTAGCAGACCTACCACCAAAAGAGACCTGAAAGGGAAGCAAGATTTTATTACGTTTCATATTTACGGGAAATACCTGTGCGCCCAAGTGACCTCCCCGATGATCACTTAAGCGCGGAAGTTTTCCGGCTGCTTATTCTTACGCCTAGGACAGGTGTTCACTTGATGCTTGTCATCCCCACAATAGAAGCAGAGACCATTCTTCCTGCGGAACTCTCTACGTTGTCGGGGGGACACGGAGGCCCGAGTTACATAGGTACCTCCGAGTCTTCCGTGGAATAGCGAAGCAACGGGACCTCGGGAGGCATCATGGGGGAGTCAGAGGGGAAAACACAAAAACGTTCAAGTTGTCGTTCCCTGAGACGTCGGTCAAGTCGTACCGCTAAAGCCATAACCTGGTCCAGGGAGTCAGAAGAGGGATAGCTAACTAGCAAGTCTTTCAGGGCGTTCGACAGACCCAAGCTAAACTGGCACCTTAAGGCAGGGTCATTCCACCGAGAAGCTACGCACCACTTCCTAAAGTCAGAACAATACTCCTCAACAGGTCTCTTACCCTGACGTAAGGTCACCAGCTGACTCTCGGCAAAGGCAGTCCTGTCAGTCTCGTCATAAATGAGTCCGAGAGCAGAAAAGAAACGATCAACGGAGGAAAGTTCAGGGGCGTCAGGAGCCAAGGAGAAGGCCCACTCTTGGGGCCCTTCCTGGAGCCGGGACATAATTATACCCACCCGCTGGCTCTCAGAACCTGACGAGTGACGCTTTAAGCGAAAGTAAAGCCTACAACTCTCCCGAAAGGAGAGAAAAGTCCTCCGGTCCCCTGAGAACTGGTCAGGCAACTTGAGGTGGGGTTCAAGGGGTGAGGTGAGGGGCACTACCATGGTAGTGTCAGGCTGGTTGACCCTCTGAGCCAAGGCCTGGACCTGTAGGGAGAGACCCTGCATTTGCTGGGCCAGGGTCTCAAGGGGGTCCATAGTAGAGACAGGGACCAGGGTAGACTAGGTAATGGCTTGTGATTATGTAATGATAGGGGTAGGGAAACGGACAAGTGAGCCCTAATCTACCCACCACTCTGTCCCTGCCTACTTGCAACGACCCGCCCTAGGCGACGGGGTACAACTGGGCGGCGGTCCCTACGCTCAGTAAGTGCACGAGACAAACAGACAAGGGTACACAAAGCTAAGGGAAATGGGGCAATTGCCCACGGGAACACCGTGAGCAACAAGAGAGGTGAACGAGCCGAGTCAAACCAGGAGTGTACGAGGTACCAAACGCAGAGCAGGAGAGTAGTCAGTAAGCCAGGGTCAGTATGGAGCAGGATCAAATAGTAGAAGCTGTAGCTGGGCCAGGAAACCACACGAGAAGAATCACAAGCAAAGGAGGAACAGGAAAGGCAGGTATAAATAGACCGAGGGCGGGAGCTAGCTGAGTCTGGCCAGGCTGCGATAGGCTCTCCCACTCCTAAGCCTGCCAGCCTGAGTGGTGGAAGCTGGAGTCAGTCTCAGAGACATAGACTCAGGTGCCGACTGATTACCTAAGGGCGTTAACCCCGAAGCTGTGCCTGGCAGATCCTTTACAACCTGCTTCTATGTCTGTGAGACTGACTCCATCTTCCACCACTCAGGATGGCAGGCTTAGGAGTGGGAGAGCCTATCGCAGCCTGGCCAGACGGAGCTAGCTCCCGCCCTCTGTGTTAGGGATCTGCCAGGTACTACGTCTAGGTATACTCCTGGGATTAATCAATCCACACCTGAGGCCAGACCTGTTAGACTGACACCATCTCCCACCAACCAGGGTGGCAGGCTCAGGAGTGGGAGAGCCTATCGCGGCCTGGTCAGTCGGAGTTAGCTCCGCCCCCTGTCCTTTATTACCTGCCGTGTTCTCTTCCTCAGTGCTTGTAATTCTTCTGGATTCCTGGCCCCACTGCTGCTTGCTCCAGCCTGCTTCTGCCGTGCTTCTGCCTTGCTGCAGTTCCGCTTAACCTGCTTCGCTTTGCCCCTGGCTTGCTTCCTTCTCCATGCTCACGTTGGTATACTCCACTTCATCCTGGTCCTGACTATTCATTCACTGCTCCGTTTCCTCGCGGCGTTCCGTGGGCTACTGCCCCTTCCCTTGCGTGTTCCCTGTTTGTTTTCCCGTGCACTTAGACAGCGTAGGGACCGCCGCCCATTTGTACCCCGTCGCCTAGGGCGGGTCGTTGCAAGTAGGCAGGGACAGGGCGGTGGGTAGATTAGGGCTCACTTTCCCTTCACCTCCTTCCTGCCATTACACTCTGTCTATTTGTACCTGCTTTTCCTGTTCCTCCTTGCTTGTGATTCTTCTCGTTTGGTTTCCTGGCCCTGCTGCAGCTTCTTGAACTATTTGACCCTGCTTCATATTGACCCTGGCTTACTGACTACTCTCCTGCTCTGCGTTTGGTACCTCGTACACTCCTGGTTTGACTTGGCTCGTTCACCACTCTTGTTGCTCACGGTGTTGCCGTGGGCAACTGCCCTATTTCCCTTAGCTTCTGTGTACCTCTTGTCTGATTGTCTGTCGTGCACTTATTGAGCGTAGGGACCGTCGCCCAGTTGTACCCCGTCGCCTAGGGCGGGTCGTTGCAAGTAGGCAGGGACTGAGTGGTGGGTAGATTAGGGCTCACTTGTCTGTTTCCCTACCCCCGTCATTACAATTATAGTATATTTGTGTTTCCTTATTTATTTATTCATTTATCTACCTATTCATTTATCTACATATACACGTTATAAATTTATTGGTATATCCTCACTCCCCATTCACATTCATCTTCTGATGTGTGTGTTGTTTATTTCTAGGTATTTTTATTGTTTTTTCCATCCAACTATTTTTAGTTGGTCATCTTCACTTATTTTCCGGGTATGTATGCGTGTAGATATATTCCTATCTACATGCACGCATATCCCTACTCACATTTATTAAAATTTTTTTCATTTGATTAATGTTTTTGGTTGCAACATTCATATTTTGCACTTTGCACCTTCCTTCTACACATCCAAACATTTTTATTAATTCGACTGCCTCATTATACATTCCCTATTTTCATGCATTTATACACTGCACATTTTTAATTATGTATACTACACTTATATTCATATATATATTTTTTATTTCTTACTCACTCATGCACTTATTTCTCCTTCACTTCCAATTTCTTCTATGTATAGATATACATTACGTTCTATATATTTTAAAATTGATGTTTTTATTGTATATTATTACCAAAGGAAAACCCATATTGTATCTTTGCTTTTTATATGTTTCTACGTACATGGGCCCATAATGCATACTATTCATTGATCATGTCACTATTATGTCTCATGGGCTTACATTGCTGTCCACGCATCATATCTCATTTGCATGTTATTCACGTTACCTAGCGCTGCCTTGTTTCCCTGTGTCCCTCTCTCACTGGTTGTTGGAGTCCGGCCCCCGTCTTCGTCACCAGGGGCATGTCTGTTGCTTGATCCACGTGACCGGGTCCTTCTGACGCGGTCACATGTTTCCGGCTCCAGCTCGTCGCTGCTGGCGCCGCCGTGGGCGTGGCCTCTTAGCGTCCAGGAGACAGCGACCTGTAAGTATATGATGCCACACAGACCCCCTGTATATGATGCCACACATCTCCTTGTATCTAATGCCACACACCTCCCTGTATATGATGCCACACACCTCCCTGTATATGATGCCACACAGCCCCCCTGTATATGATGCCACACACCTCCCTGTATATGATGCCACACATCTCCTTGTATCTGATGCCACACACCTCCCTGTATATGATGCCACACACCTCCCTGTATATGATGCCACACACCTCCTGTATATGATGCCAAACACCTCCATGTATCTGATGCCACACACCTCCCTATATCTGATGCCACACACCTCCCTGTATCTGATGCCACACACCTCCCTGTATCTGATGCCACACACCTCCCTGTATCTGATGCCACACACCTCCCTGTATCTGATGCCACACACATCTCCTTGTATATGATGCCACACATCTCCTTGTATATGATGCCACACATCTCCTTGTATCTGCCACACACCTCCCTGTATATGATGCCACACACCTCCCTGTATATGATGCCACACAGCCCCCCTGTATATGATGCCACACACCTCCCTGTATATGATGCCACACATCTCCTTGTATCTGATGCCACACACCTCCCTGTATATGATGCCACACACCTCCCTGTATATGATGCCACACACCTCCTGTATATGATGCCAAACACCTCCATGTATCTGATGCCACACACCTCCCTATATCTGATGCCACACACCTCCCTGTATCTGATGCCACACACCTCCCTGTATATGATGCCACACAGCCCCCCTGTATATGATGCCACACACCTCCCTGTATATGATGCCACACATCTCCTTGTATCTGATGCCACACACCTCCCTGTATATGATGCCACACACTTCCCTGTGATGCCACACACCTCCCTGTATATGGTGCCACACACCTCCCTGTATATGATGCCACATACTTCCTGTATATGATGCCACACACCTCCCTGTATACGATGCCACATACCTCCCTGTATATGATGCCACACACCTCCCTGTATATGATGCCACTCAGCCTCCCTGTATATGATGCCACACACCTCACTGTATATGATGCCACACACCTCCCTGTATATGATGCCAAACACCTCCCTGTATCTGATGCCACACCCCTCCCTGTATCTGATGCCACACCCCTCCCTGTATCTCATGCCACACACCTCCCTGTATATGATGCCACACAGACCCCCTGTATATGATGCCACACATCTCCTTGTATATGATGCCACACATCTCCTTGTATCTGATGCCACACACCTCCCTGTATATGATGCCACACACCTCCCTGTATATGATGCCACACAGCCCCCCTGAATATAATGCCACAAACCTCCCTGAATATGATGCCACACACCTCCCTGTATCTGATGCCACACACCTCCCTGTATATGATGCCACACACCTCCCTGTATATGATACCACACACCTCCCCTGTATATGATGCCACACAGCTTCCCTGTATATGCCACACACATCCCTGTATATGATGTCACACAGCCTCCCTGTATATGCCACACACCTCCCTGTATATACCACACACCTCCCTGTATATGCCACACAGCCACCCTGTATATGGTGACACACAGCCACACTATAGATGCCACACAATCTCCCTTTATATGATGCCCCACAGCCTCACTGTACATGGTGCCACACAGCCCCACTGTATATGGTGCCACACAGCCTCACTGTAGATGCCACACAGCCTCCCTGTATATGATACCACACACCTCCCTGTATATGGTGCCACACAGCCTCCCTGTATATGATGCCACACAGCCTCCCTGTATATGCCACACAGCCTCCCTGTATATGTTACACACCTCCGTGTATATGCCACACACCTCTCTGTATATGGTGCCACACAGCCTCCCTGTATATGGTGCCACACAGCCTCACTGTAGATGCCACACAGCCTCCCTTTATATGATGCCAAACGGCCTCACTGTATATGGTGCCACACAGTCCCCTGTATATGGTGCCACACAGCGTAACTACAGATGCCACACAGCCCCCTGTATATGGTGCCACACAGCCTCACTGTAGATGCCACACAGCCTCCCTGTATATGTTGCCACACAGCCTTACTGAAGATGCCACACAGCCCCCCTGTAGATGCCTTCTTCTGGTGTGGTCGCTAGTCTCAAGAGATCTGTGAAGGCGGCGGGGTGATGTCATTGCGCCGCCTTCGCAGAACCCGCGAGACTAGTGACTAGACCAGAAGAAGTTGGTGAGTGTGTATCGTCGCGCCGCCGATAACCAGCAAGGGAACTAGTAGTTCCCTTACTAAGCCCCATGTCACAGATCCGTTTTTAACGGTTGTTACATATATTGACAACCATTAAAAACTGACCCATTGACTTCCATGGGGGCTATCAGGCCGTTAAAATGGCCACGTGATGCTGCTGCAGAATCAACTGTAGCCTCTGGTGCCGATGTGTCCTCGCTCGTCTGACACGATGCAGGACCTGGGGAAGTGACGTCACAGCGTGACCTGCCAGAAGCTGGGCGTTCTGAAGAGAAGTGGCTGATACTTCTCGTCAGAACGCCCAGCTAGTAAAAGAAGTAAAAACGCCCCGATGTACGCACATAATACACGCCCAGTTGTACTTTTACTTTTAAACACGCCCAGTTGTACTTTTGCAAGCCTCATTTGCATAAATACAAAAATGGTCATAACTTGGCCAAAAATGCTCGTTTTTTAAAAATAAAAACGTTACTGTAATCTACATTGCAGCGCCTATGTGCTGCAATAGCAGATAGGGGTTGCAAAATCTGGTGACAGAGCCTCTTTAAGCCTATGCTTTTCTGACAGATCACTGTGCCATAACTAAGGACAGGTGATCTGTCAGAAACGTGTAGGCTTACTGCTGAGACAACCACCCTTACTCCTAGTGGATTTTACTTTTGTCTGAAATAAAGTTGGAATATTACCTCCTTTTAAAGAAACAGCGCTGGATCAAATTCTTCCGTTTCTGCTACATTTAAATAAGTCTTGTTTTTTGTTGTGATATTTAGAAAAATGGTGCCGATTTTGACATGACTAAAAACCCTTTTAAAAATGCCATGATTTTGCCTGTGAGGTTTTCACAGGTGAAACCTGTTTCACACATTTTCTCACGCAGAGACAAAAACGGAAGCAAATCGTGGTAAAATCGCGTGTGTTTTTCTCTCGATTTTTAATGCGTTTTTTTACCACGTGGCCAAAAACAACTCATGTTAATTCACCCAAAAAACACTCATGTAAAGGTACTCTTCCTCTAAGGCCTCATTTACACGAACGTGATATACGTCCGTGCGACGCGCGTGCTTTTCACGCGGGTCGCACGAACCTATACAAGTCTATGGGGGCATGCAGACGGTCCGTGAGTTTTGCTCAGCGTGAGTGCGCTGAAAAAACCTCACGACATGTTCTATAATTCTGCGTTTTTCGCGCATCACGCACCCATTGAAGTCAATGGGTGCGTGAAAACCACGAAGGTCGCACGGAAGCACTTCCGTGCGAACTGCGTGATTCGCGCAAGAGCTGTCAAACTGAATGTAAACAGAAAAGCACCACGTGCTTTTCTGTTTACAAATATCCGAACGGAGTGTCTTAGACATGAGCGAACCGAACTTTACCGGGTTCGGCCGAACTAGTTTTGACCGAACCCGGCAGGAGACAGTCACTGTGCAGGGTGCTGAAAGAGTTTAAACTGTTTCAGCACCATGGACAGTGACTTCCGATTCCAATATACGTGAACGTGTAAAAAAAAAAAAGTTCTGACTTACAGATAACTCCCGGCGTCTTCCTCCAGTCTGACCTCCCGGGATGACAATTCAGTCCAAGTGACAGCTGCAGCCAATCACAAGCCAAGCACAGGCTGCAGCGGTCACATGGACTGCTGAGTCATCCAGGGAGGTGGGGCCAGATGTCAAGAGAGGCGCGTCACCAAGGACGCGTCACCAAGGACGCGTTACCAAGGCAACGGCCGGGAAGTTCTCGGTAAGTACGAACCTCTTTTTTTTTTAAACAGGTTGCTCGCTATGGTGATCGGCATGCACTGTAGAGGGTGCTGAAAGAGTTGCTGCCAATCAGTTAACTCTTCCAGCACCATGGACAGTGACTGACGTCGACTAGCCTCATCTCTATGATGGCGGCTGCGTGAAAATCACGCAGCCGCGCATCATACACGGATGACACACGCAGCTGTCAAGTGCCTTTTGCGCACGCAAAACGCTGCGTTTTTTGCGCGCGCAAAACGCACACGCTCGTGTAAATCAGGCCTAAAGCTAAATGTACACGTTGCGTAAACCACACATACCGTAAACGCAGATAATTCCGCAGGTAAAATCCGCGTGTAATAATGCGTTTTCTGATGCGTTTTTAGGTGCGTTCTTTCCATTTTGATGCGGAAACAGGTGCAGATTTTATGCCGTGTGTTGTGGTGCATTCTTTTATAAACTTGTCAGATACAATTCTGGGACAGAAATGCAAGATAAATTGACGGTGCAGATTTTAAAATACGCACCGCAGGTCAATTTACGTTCGGGAAAATTCTGCAACGTGTAGATGAGTTTACTTGGAATCTCAGTTACTTTGCTGGTGCTATATTATGCTGTGGATGTGCTGCAGGAAAATCAGCACGCCAAATCCACACGTAATACGTATGGTGTGCGTGTGGCCTAAGAGTCTATTCACACGTGGCGGTTGAGGTACATCTGAAAGCCGCATGCATTTTTACTGCATTTTGTTGCGTTTTTTACTGCAACATCATCGAAAAACGCACCAAATTGCACCAAAAAGGCATGGGCTTTTCGGATGCATTTTTTAAGGCGGCTCTAACCACACCTTAACCGCAAAGTGTGAATGGACCGTATGACTGGGTTCAAAAGGTGCGGTCAAATATAGTTTTTTCTGCCACGACCGCGCAAAATGAATGAATGGTACAGAAATAATGGTTCAGTATTCTAAACTCGGATAAGACACTGAGGAAAACAACATGATGCCTTACGGGAAAGGGTACGTTTACAAGAGTGATTTTTGGCCACATGGAAAAAACGCACGCAAATATAAAAAAATCCGCACACGGTTATACGGCAGTTTGCTGCGGTTTTATATGCGGTTTTCGCCACTGTGGTTTTTACAGCTGAAACTTGTAAAAAAAGGGTAGTTTCACACTGTGTGAGTGTTTTGGCTTGGATTTTGACTTGGAAACTGCTCCGGAATCCGTGCCAAAAAGCACCCTGAATCGTCCCCCATTAATTTCAATGGGAGGCAGAGGCGTTTTTTCCTCCTGCGAGGCTTACGGACTCTCGCCGAAAAAAAGCGGCATGCTCCTTCTTTGAGTGGTTTCCGCCTCTAACATCCCATTGAAATCAATGGGAGGCACAGGAACTTGCAGCGCTCATTTGGGCGTTTTTATTGCGGCGTTTTTTGCATTACTTTTAAGGGCGGCCAAAAAACGCCACAAAAAATATGAAAAAAAAGCGTCATAATGTCAATTCAGAATTTGCCTTAAAATTCGTGAAGCAAGTAGTGTGAACTAGGCCTAAATTTGTTTTACCTGTAAAAAACGCGCAGGCGAAAACCGGTTCGTAAACCGCATCAATTCATGGTAAAACTGCGTGGTCTTTTTTATTTGTGTGATTTTTTTTATGTCTTTTTTTTACCACGCAGCCAAAAACGTCTCATCTAAATGCACCCTGAGGATGTGTTCACGTGCTATGTTTTCAGAGCATTTTGGATTGTAAACGCCCCAAAATACGCCTTTAAAAATTGTAGCAAAACGCCTACAAACATCTGCCCATTAAATTCAATGTGAAAAACGGCGTTTCGTAAAAAGAAGGAGCATGTCACTTCTGGAGCCGCTTTTGGAGCTGTTTTTCATTGTGTCAATAGAAAACGCCTAAAAAAAACGCCTAGAAAAAACCTTCAAATTTATTGCAGGCAGAAAATTCTGCCTGGAAAAATCAGCTCCGTTTTTTTTAAGTGGTTTGGATCACACACGTTTTTTGCTGCGTTTTTTTGGCGCGTTTTTCTAGGCTCTTTTTTAGCTATTTCTTCAACAGACAGGGAATAACCGCGAGCGTTTTTTTTACAGAAAACGTGTCAAAAAACGTGGCAAAAAAACGCGTTTATAACCGTCTCCCATTGATTTCAATGAGGTTTTTGAGGCATGTTGCTACTTTGGCCCTGTTCACACTGAGTTTTTTGACACGTTTTTTGACGCGGAAACCGCGTCGGAAAACATGCAAAAAAACGGGAAAAAGAAGCGACATGCCCTATCTTTGGCCGCTTACGTCTCTGACCTCCCATTGACATCAATGGAAGGCAGAGAAAGCATTTTTAGCTGCGTTTTTGCCCGCGGTGCTCGATGGACGCAAGCGAAAAACGCGGCAAACAGCTTGCAGGCAGATCAAAATCTGTCTCAAAATTCCAGACTGATTTTTGAGGCAGAATTTTCTGCCTGCAAAAAGCTCAGTGTGAACAGCGCCAAAAACCATGTCCACCTCCCATTGAAATCAATAGGAGGCAATTTCGGGCATGTTTTCCCCTGGTATTTGCCGCGGCAAAAACTCAGTGTGAACATGCAGCTTCAAAAACGGCTGAAAATCAGTGGCACAGCTCCGTAATTTTCAGCCGTTTTTGACTCGCGTGTGAACATAGCCTTATCTGATTTAGCATGGGTTTTAAAATGCGTTCAGCAATGAAAGGGTGTTTCTGATTACAGCTCCAGCGGGCGGGCGGGGGTGGGGGCGTGGCAACTCATTAAGACGATATAAATACAGCTGCTCGGCGCACAGCTCGTGTGGTTTTCGGTCCAGTGTGAGCAGAAGATGTGGAGGAGCCTTGCAGGATAATGTAAATAACGCCATGTTGGTTTGTGCCCCTCCATGTGCAGGCAGCGATCTGCACGTGATGCCCATTTCATTGCTCTGTTTGTATCTGTTGCCGTGTTTAATCTGTACCTGTAATTTATACGTTAGTGCTGATTACAATCTGTTTTTTAATGTTTTATGTTCGCTCAGTTACACATTTAGTAGCGGAACTGCAATAGTAACGTTAACTTTACATAGAGTTTGGTTCTCACGTTGTGGTATAAAAGCATTTTTTACCGAAAATCGTGGCAAAACCGAGTCGTTTGGCCGCGATGTTGCGGAAATCGCGGCAAAAAATGGCGTTGTTTTGGCGCAAATTGCTTTAAACTGCACATTTTTACAGTGACCTGAAAGCCTAGCCTAATGGTGAAACAAAACTCCTTCCCAACAGCCTGCTTCACCTCGCTTTTGATGCAATTTGCGCCAAGACCGTGACGTTTTTTGCTACAATATTGCGCGGTTTTGGAGCAAATTGCATTAAAGCGTGCACGAAGAATCAATGGACCCAGGTAGCCGATGCGCTGAATTTGAGCAAAAAACCAAGTTGCCGTTGGCAAAAGAATAAACCCTTGTTTCCCCGGTACCGAACGGATCATTATAATTATAAAGCGCAACTTTTCATTGTATTCAAGAACAAACTGGGATTAACCCCTTCCCGCCGCAGCTGTTTTTCAGATTTTCGGTTTTTACTTACCTATTTTCCAAAACCCATAACGTCTTTATTTTTCTGTCGATATAGTACTATGAGGGCTTGATTTTTGCGGGACGACTTGTAGTTTTTCGTAGCCCCATTTATTATGCCATATAATGTAATAGGAAATGGGAAAAAATTATTTGTGGGGTACAAAATGAGAAAAACAGCGATTCCTCCCTGGTCTTTGCGCTTTGTTTTTACAGAATTCACTGCAATTAAAACATGTTAGCCTTATTCTGTGGGACAACACGATTGCGACAATGCCAAATATATATATATATATATATATATATATATATATATATATATATATATATATATATTTTAACTACTTTTACAAGTAAAAACCTAAGTGTAAAAAAAATTTTTTACTGTCGCCATATTCTGAGTGCAATAACTTTCTTATTTTTGCGTCGATTAAGTGGTATGGGTATGTTCACACGGCTCATTTTCGGCAGTTTTTCGGGCCATAAACGGCCGAAAAATCGGAATCAGAACGCCTCCAAACCTGTGGCGATTGATTGCAACGGAAAAAACGGCGTTCTGTTCCGATGGGCTGTTTTTTAATTCGCGAGTGTCTTAGGCTATGTTCACACACTTTTTTGCTATTCTGTTTGGTAGTTTGAGGAAGATTTTCCTCTCCCTGCACGCCGATTTTCGCTGCTTGCATAAAACGCCGCGAAACACACTTTCTCAGCCTCCCACTGAAGTCAATGGGAGGTCAGAGGCGGAAACGCCTGAATATAGGGCATGTCGCTACCGCTCGCGGGAGAAAACCGCCCCCCCCCCCTCCCATTGAAATCGACGGGAGGCATTTTCGGGCAGTTTTTGACGAGCCTTTTGGCGCGGTTTCCACGTAAAAAAACTAGTCAAAAAACTCGTGTGAACTTGGCCTAAACGTCTGAAAATCAGGAGCAGTTTTCCCTTGAAAGCCACTCCGTATTTTCAGACGTTGTTAGTCTAGTTTGAACATACCCTAAGGCCTCATGCCTTAGGGGTTCTTTTTTGCAGGGTAAGCTTTAGTTTTTAATAATGACATTTTGGAGTACATGTGACGTTTTGATCACTTTTTATTTCATTTTTTTGTGGGAGATGAGGTGACCAAAAAATAGAGATTCTGGCGTTTATATTTTTATTTTTTTACGGTGTTCACCGTGCGGGTTAAATAATGATATATTGTAATAGTTCAGACTTTTACGGATGCGGCGATATCAATTGTCTATTTTTTTCACTATGCTCCAGGGGGGAAAAAGGGGGTGTTTTTGACCATTTAATTTATTTTTTATTTATTTTTTACAAAAACTTTATTATACAAATTTTTACTTTTTTCTTTTTATTAGTCCCCCTATGGGACTTAACCAGCGATCTTAGATTGCTTGTAGATATACAGCATAACTAATGTATAGTAGTATATAGTGGTTCTGACAGGCTTAATAGCAGCTCAAAGATGGCGGACCTCGGGGCCTTCATTAGGCCCCCAGGCAGCCATAGCAACCATTGCCACCCTGCGATTGCATTGCGGGGGGCGCGATGAGCTGTTAGAGGGGGTCTCCCCCTCTTTCTAACGATTTAAATGCTGCGGTCGCTATTGACTGTGGCATTTAACGAGTGGGATCCCGCTCGTTACTCTGAAGTGTTGGCTGTAACATACAGCCGACGCCCGCTTTGTATGGATACGTCAAATGTCAGGAAGGAGTTAAAAAAGGTCCATGCAACTAATGGTCCAAGCGATTGTGTACATGTATTCAATTTAACAATGTATCACGCTCATTGTGAAGTCTAAATGATGTATCAAAGCCACACACCAAGATGGGACATGTCACTTTATTTTCACGTGTGTTTTTTTCTGCTCGCGGCATAAATTCGCCTCCACCTCCCATTGAATTTAAAGGGAGGCAATTTTGGGCGTCTTTTGCCATGGTTTCCGCTGCAAAAAATGTGTCCTAAAACTCTAGGTGAACAGGGCCTTAAAGTTTAACCCCTTCCCGCTCCTGGACATACTATTAGGTTATGGTAGCTGTATCGTTCGCGCTCCATGACCTAATAGTACGTCTCGGGAGTAACGGCTGTTTCGGCCGTCCTCCCGACACATACAGGAGCTGTGACAGCTGCTGTCTCGTACAGCAGCTGCCGCAGCTACTGCAGCTGGGACCGATCGCTGTGTTCCCGCTGATTAACCCCTTGAAAGCCGCGTTCAATAGGGATCGCAGATTTTTAGGGGTTAAGCTGCCATCGCCAGCCTGTTACACGATAGCGACTGGCGATGGTGACCATGGCAACTGGACGCCTTACAATGGCGTCAGGCTATGCCATGGACGGAAGCCAGGACCCACTATGCCTGCTGTCAGTGAGTAGCTGACAGCTCTAATACACTGCACTACGCAGAATAGCGATCAGGGCCTCCTGCCCTCAAGTCCCCTAGTGGGACAAAGTAATAATGTGAAAAAAAGATGTGTAAAAATAAGAACATAAGTTTTAAAAGTGATAAAAGTAAAAGTCCCCCTTTTCCCCTTATCAGTCCTTAATTATTAATAAAAATATATAAATAAACTATACATAATTGGTATCGCCGCGTCCGTAACAGCCTGAACTACAAAATTATTTCGTTATTTATCCCGCGCGGTGAACGCCGTAAAAGAGAATAATAAACCATACCAGAATCACAATTGTTTGGTCACTTCACCTCCCAAAAAATGGAATAAAAAGAGATCAAAAAGTCGCATTTACCTAAAAATGGTACAGAATCTACAGTTCGTTACGCAAAAAATAAGTCCTCGCACGGCTTTCTTGATGGAAAAATAAAAAAGTTCTGGCTCTTAGAATAAGGTAACACAAAAAGTGAATGATTTTTTTACAACATGTATTTTTATTGTGCAAACGCCATAAGACTAAAACTATAAACAGGGTATCGCCATAATCGTATCGCCCCGCAGAATAAAGTGAATGTCATTTATAGCGCACGGTGAACACTGTAAAAAAAATAGAACAAAATGACAATAGTAGAATTGCTGTTTTTTAGTCACCACGCCACCTAAAAATGGAATAAAAACTGATCAAAAAGCCGCATTCACCCCAAGAAAACAACAATGAATTCCTCAAGGGGTCTAGTTTCCAAAATGGGGTAACTTTTGGGGGTTTTACACTGTTTTGGCACCACAAGACCTCTTCAAACCAGACATGGTGCCTAATAAAAAGGAGGCCTCAAAAGCCACTAGGTGCTCCTTTGCTTCGGAGGCCGGTGCTTCAGTCCATAATCGCACTAGCGCCACGTGGGATATTTCTCAAAACGGCAAAATCTGGGCAATAAGTATTAAGTTGCGTTTCTCTGGTAAAACCTTGTGTTATAGAAAAAAAATGGTATAAAAAGGATTTTCTGAGAAAAATAAATAAATATGTAAATTTCACCTCTACTTTGCTCTAAATACCTGTGAAACACCTAAAGGGTTCATAAACTTTCTAAATGCTGTAGTGAATACTTTGAGGGGTCTAGTTTCTGAATTGGGATGTAACTGTCAGTCGTCGCGGGAGCTTACTTCCCGCACGAGGACGTACAGTTACTGAGTTTTTCCCGGTGCACACTGTGGGCGACAGTGTGCACCGGGAACCGGGAGGTCAGCTGTCGCCGACAGCTGACACTCCACTCTTGCCGACCAGCGGTCCTTTGCCGCTGGTTTCGGCGAATTAACTCTTTAAATTCGGAGATCAGGTGCAATCGCCGAATTTTGGGGGTTTCTAACATATTGGCAGACCCCGGTCCAAAATCGTGGGGTTTGCCGATAGTTACTATGGCAAACGGAAACCCAAACAATGGCTTCCGGGTCTGACATGGACGGAAGCCCATCAGGACCAACCTTCGGCTGAGTGACGGGAAGTCACTGGCGTTCCCGATGGCACACTGTCGGCGACTGTGTGCATCGGGAACTTGGAGATCAGCTGACACTCCAGTGTTGCCGATCAGCGGCTCATGACCGCTGATTTCGGCAATTAACCAGTTATATGCTCGATTGCGATCTCCGCATGTAGCGGGTTTGTTGCGCATCAGCAGCCCCATGCAATCCTTGGGGCTTCTGATGCTTGTGATGGCACCCGGGGGCCAAACAACGGCCCCCAAGTCTGCCATGTATGTCAGCCTATGAGGATCAGCAGAGGCTGATCCTCGTAGACCAACTGTCAGTGACTGACGTCACACTGACAGTTGGAGTACATTACACTACCTAGGTAGTGTGATGTATTCTAGCAGCGATCAGAGCTGCAGGTCAAAAAAAGAAAGTGTAAAAAGTAAAATAAAGTTAATAAAAATGTTTTATAAAAGTGTAAAAATAAAAGGTTTTGTTTTCCTATAATAAGTCATTTGTTATCGGGAAAAAATGAAAACGTTAAAAAAAAAGGTACACATATTTGGTATCACAGTGTTCGTAACGACCCAAACTATGAAACTATAATGTTCATTTTTTCGCACGGTGAACGCCGCAAACAAAATAAACTGAAAACTGTCAGCATCGCTATTTTTTGGTCACCGCCCCTCCCAAGATATACAATAAAAAGTGATCAAAAAGTCGCATTTACCGCATTTACCAATAAAAACTACAACCCGTCCTGCAAAAAACAAGACCTCCCGCAGCTTTTTTGACGAAAAAATAAAAAAAGTTATGGCTCAGAATAGCGTGTCTCAGAAAATAAATTATTTTATAGAAACGTAATTTTATTGTGCAAACGCCGCAAAGCTTAAGAGAAACTATACACATATGGTATCGGTGTAATCGTACCGACCGGCAGAATAAATTAAAACGTAATTAATTGCGCACGGTGAACGCTGTAATAAATAAAGAATTGAAAGCGCCAAAATCGCTGTTTTTTTGGTCACCTTAGCTCTAAAAAAAAGATCCTGAGGGGCCAAAATGCTCGCTATACCCCTAGAAAAATTCCTTGAGGGTGTAGATTCCAAAATAGGGTAACTTTTGGGGGGTTTCCACTGTTTTGGTCCCTCCGGGGCGTTGCAAACCCGACATGGCACTAAAAACCAATCCAGCAAAATCTGCGCTCCAAAATCCAAAAGGCGCTCCTTGCCTCCTGAGCCCTGCTGTGGGTCCAAACATCAGTTTACAACCACATATGGGGTATTGCCGTAATCGGGAGATATTGCTTTACAAATGTTGGGCAGCTTTTTCTCCTTTATTCCTTGTAAAAATGAGAAAATTCTATGTTTCCACAGAAAAATAGGTGATTTTCATCTTCACAGACTAATTCCACTAAATTCTGCAAAAAAACTGTGGGGTCAAAATGCTAACGATACCCCTAGAAAAATGCCTTGAGGGGTGTAGTTTCCAAAATGGGGTCACTTTTTGGGGGTTTCGACTGTTTTGGTACCACAAGACCTCAAACCTGACATGGTGCCTAAAATATATTCCTAAAAAAAGGAGGCCCCAAAATCCAGTAGGTGCTCCTTTGCTTCTGCGGCCTGTGTTTCAGTCCATTAGGACACTAGGGCCACATGTTGGATATTTCTAAAATCTGCAGAATCTGGGCAATAAATATTGAGTTGTGTTTCTCTGGTAATACCTTCTGTTACAGATTTTTTTTTATTAGAATTGAATTTCAGCAAAAAAAATGAAATTTGTTAATTTCACCTCTACTTTGCCTTAATTCCTGTGAAACGTCTAAAGGGTTAAAATGGCCTATTGAAATTTTATTGAAAATATGAGAAATTGCTGCTAAAGTTCTAAGCCTTGTAACGTCCTAGAAAAATAAAAGTACGTGAAAAAAAATGATGCAAACATAAAGTAGACATATGTTAACTAGTAACTATTTTGTGTGGTATTACGATCAATTTTACAAACAAATACTTTTAAATTTAGAAAAATTCTAATTTTTGCTAAAATGTGAAGTTTTTCACAAATAAATATTGAATTTATCGACAATTTTTTTGCTAACATAAAATACAATGTCACGAGAAAACACTCAGAATCACTTGGACAGGTAAAAGCATTCCGGAGTTATTACCACATAAGGTGACACATGTCAGATTTGAGAAAATCATCTGTGTCCACAAGGCCAAAACAGGCTGTGGCCTAAAGGGGTTAAAGGGAGGCTTCAATTCCGCGAGTACCTGCCGGGTAAGAGGGCAAGGTATGGAGTGAAGATGTATAAGCTGTGGAGAGTGCATCAAGGTATACGTACAAATTTAGGATATATGAAGGGAAGGATACCAGTGTTCAGCCCCCAGAATGCCCCCCTTAGGCCTCATGCACGCGACCGTAGCCATGTGCACGGCCGAGAAGTGGTAAC
The DNA here is from genome assembly GCF_050947455.1 of Rhinoderma darwinii. NCBI lineage: Eukaryota > Metazoa > Chordata > Amphibia > Anura > Rhinodermatidae > Rhinoderma > Rhinoderma darwinii. Next base: position 310,565,509 of record NC_134690.1, on the reverse strand, counting down.
CCTGGTTCAGGAGTGGCTGCACCAAATCCCACACAATTTTTGCATTAGCTCCCAGTAAGGCCTCATGCACACGAACGTTCTTTTGCGGCCGCAATTCCCCCAAAAATACACGGGAGAATTGCGGCCCCATTCATTTCTATGGGCCATGCACACGACCGTTGTTTTTACGGACCGTGTATTGCCCGGGAGCCCGCATATAATTTTTATACCAGCGTCCCACTCTTTAAGTGCCTCGCTTCCAGAAGTCCTGAGGCATGTGGCACTGCTAGAAGAAACAAGAGAGGCCTCCCCAAGACTCTGCTTGGGCAAACAAGAAGGGGTGAGAGCAGGGCACAATCTAGCAGCAACATATTGTGTCACGTACAAGATAGATGCCACACCAGTACCCATGTACCTGTATGAGGTGCCAGTACATAGATCCCCAAACCAGACTGCATCCTGGACCAAGAAGGGTGGGGCACCCAGTACTTCTGGCCGCGAGGCCACACTCATTGTACTAGGGCAACACTTTCCAGGAGAAGTTCCCCAAACTGGCAAGAAGGGAAAAAGTCAAGAGGTGCAAAGTCTGCTATAAGAGGGGGATAAGGGAGGACACAATATATCAGTGACACGTGTCCTGAAAATCCAGGGCTCTGTATGATAGTGTTTTAAAATTTATCATGCAGCCCTTGATTTTTAACCTACCCCAGTTTTACTTACCCTAATGCACTCCGCACAGCTTATCCCCCCTCGTCTTTCCCTTCTGAGCCCTGCCGTGTGCCCAGGCAGCAGATAACAGCCACTTTGAGGGTATTGCCGTACCCAGGAGAACCCACATTACAGTTGGCCTCCGGTCAAAATGCTCCCTACACCTCTAGATGAATGCCTTAGAGGCTCTGTCACCAGATTTTGCAACTCCTATCTGCTATTGCAGCAGATAGGCGCTGCAATGTAGATTACAGTAACGTTTTTATTTTAAAAAAACGAGCATTTTTGGCCTAGTTATGGCCATTTTTGTATTTATGCAAATGAGGCTTGCAAAAGTACAACTGGGCGTGTTGAAAAGTAAAAGTACAACTGGGCGTGTATTATGTGCGTACATCGGGGCATATTTACTACTTTTACTAGCTGGGCGTTCTGATAAGTATCATCCACTTCTCTTCAGAACGCCCAGCTTCTGGCAGTGCAGATCTGTGACGTCACTCACAGGTCCTGCATCGTGTCGGCCACATAGGCACCAGAGGCTACAGTTGATTCTGCAGCAGCATCAGCGTTTGCAGGTAAGTAGCTACATCGATTTACCTGCAAACGCCGATGCTGCTGCAGAATCATCTGTAGCCTCTGGTGCCGGCTCGTCTGACACGATGCAGGACCTGTGAGTGACGACACAGCGTGATCTCTCGAGAACACGGCTGTGTCTGCACTGCCAGAAGCTGGGCGTTCTGAAGAGAAGTGGATGATACTTCTCATCAGAACGCCCAGCTAGTAAAAGTAGTAAACACGCCCCGATGTACGCACATAATACACGCCCAGTTGTACTTTTGCAAGCCTCATTTGCATAAATACAAAAATGGCCATAACTTGGCCAAAAATGCTCGTTTTTTAAAAATAAAAACGTTACTGTAATCTACATTGCAGCGCCTATCTGCTGCAATAGCAGATAGGGGTTGCAAAATCTGGTGACAGAGCCTCTTTAAGAAGTGTCACTTCGGGATTTCATCTGTACTGGTATACATGACTTAGCACCAGAAAATCCCCAGTTGGCCATATGGTGGTCCTTTCCTTCTGAGCCCTCCCATGGGCTCAAACGGCAGTTTATCACCACAAATGGGGTATTGCCGCACTCAGGACAAATTGGGCAACAAAATGTTTTTTTTTTATTTCTTGTGAAAATAAAAATTTTTGAGCTAAAACTACATATTATTGGAATTTTTTATTGTTTTTTTTTTAATTCCCAGCCCAATTCAAATAAGTTCTGTGAAGAAACTATGGGGTCTAAATGGTCACATTACCCATAAATGAATTCTTTGAGAGGTGTAGTTTCTAAAATGGGGTCACTTCTGGTGGGTTTCCATTTCTCTGGGGCTCTGCAAATGTGACATGGCACCTGAAAACCAATCCAGCAAAATCTGCACTCCAAAGAACACACAGCGCTCCTTCCCTTCTGAGCCGTCCCATAGGACCAAACGTCAGGTTATCGCCACAAATGGGGTATTGCTGCATTCAGGAGAAATTGGGCAACAAAATGGGGTATTTTGTTCCCTGTAAAAATAAGACATTTTGATTTAAAAATGACATCATATTGGAAAAAATTTCATTTTTTTAATTTTACCGCCCAATTCAAACACGTGCTGTGTAAAAACTGTGGGGTCAAAATGGTAACAACCATAAATGAATTCCTTGAGGGGTGTAGTTTCCGAAATGGGGTCACTTTTTTGGCACCTGAACAGCTCTTCCAACCTGGCATGCTGCCTAAAATATATTCTAATAAAAGAGGCCTCAAAATGCACTAGGTGCTTCTTTGCTTCTGGAGCTTGTGTTTTAGTCCACGAGCGCACTAGATCCACATGTGGGACATTTCTAAAAACGGCAGCATCTGGGCAATACATATTTAGTAGTGTTTCTCTGGTAAAACCTTCTGTGTTGCAGAAATTTTTTTAATACAATTGAAATTCATCAAGCAAAATTAAATTTGCAAATTTCACCTCTACTTTTCTATAATTTCTATGAAATGCCTGAAGGGTTAAATAAACTTTCTAAATGCTGTTTTGAATACTTTGAGGGGTCTAGTTTTCAAAATTGGGTGTTTTATGGGGGTTTCTAATACATAGGCCCCTCAAAGCCACTCGGAACCGAACAGGTACCTTAAGCCCATAGTGACCGACAATACTCCTTTTCACGTTCGTCACTAAGGGGCCTTAGGCTAGGCTGACGCCTTTTCACGTGAGCCTAGTCTAAGTCCTGCACGGGTCACCCGTGCAGGCTGGAGCCGGGGCTCAGCTGTCTGATGACAGCTGGGCTCCTGCTCCAACACCCGCGATCGAAGTTTACTTCGATCGCGGCCGATTAACCCGTTAAATGCCGCCGTCAATAGCGACCGCGGCATTTAACTTGTTTACAGATGGAGTGAGCTCCCTCTGTCACCCATCGGCGGCCCACAAATGCAATCGCGGGTCTCCGATGGGGTGTCATGGCAGCCGGGGGCTTGATAAAAGCCCCCAGGTCTGCCCTAGACATATGCCTGTTAGGACGTGCCGGAAGCACGTCCTAATTGCCTGTCAGATTTACACTGACAGGCAATAATGCTCTGGTATACGAAGTATACCAAAGCATTACAGCAGCGATCTCAAGATCGCACAGTAAAGTCCCCTAGTGGGACTAATGAAATAAATAATAAATGTGAAATAAAGATTATTAATAAAAATTACAGTAAAAAACTAAATCCATTTTTTCCCATCATAAGTGGTTTTATTTAGTTCAAGTGTAAAAAATAAAATAAAAGTACACATATATGGTATCGCCGCGACCGTAATGACTCCATTAATAAAGTTAATATGTCATTTAAACCGCAAGGTGAACACCGTAAAAAAAAAACGCAAAAAACAATGGCGAAATTGCAATTTTTTTCAATTGTCCCCCAAAAAAGTCATAATAAAAATGAATCAATAAATCCCATGCACCCCAAAATAGTGCCGATCAAAACTACGTCTCGTCCCGCAGAAAACAAGCCCAAAAAATCACTACATTGATGGAAAAATAAAAAAGTGACAGCTCTTGGAAAGCAACAATGCAAAAACAAATCATTTTAGTTCAAAAGTGTTTTTATTGTGCAAAAGTCGTAAAACATAAAAAACCTCTACATATGTGGTATCGCCGTAATCATACCGACCCATAGAATAAAGGTAACATGTTATTTACGCTGCACAGTGAACGGCGTCAATTTAAAAGCGCATAGAACCATGGTGGAATTCCAGTTTTTTTTTTATAACCCCCCCTCCCCAAAAAAGATAATAAAAGTTAATAAAAAAAATTCTATGTACCCTAAAATGGTGCTATTAAAGAGTACAACTAATCCCGCAAAAAACAAGTCCTCATACAGCTATGTAGACGAAAAAATAAAAAAGTTATAGCTCTTTGAATGCGACTATAGAAAAACAAATAAAATAGCTTGGTCATTAGGGCCTAAAATGGGCTGGTCACTAAGGGGTTAAAAGGCTCTTGAAATTTTTTACAAAATATGAGAAATTGCTGTTTATATTCTAAGCCTTGTAACGTCCAAGAATAATAAAATAATGTTCAAAAAAACTATGCCAAACTAAAGTAGACATGGTAAATGTGAACTAGTAACTATTTTGGGTGGTATAACCGTTATCTGTTTTACAAGCAGATGCATTTAAATTCTGAAAAAGGCTATTTTTTTTTTAATAACTTTTCTCTAAATTTTGCAATTTTTGACCTATAAATACTGAATATATCGTCCAAATTTTTACCACTAACATAAAGCCCAATGTGTCACGAGAAAACAGTCTCAGAATCGCTTGGATAGGTTTAAGCATTCCGACGTAATTACCACATAAAGTGAAATATGTCCGATTTTAAAAATGGGCTCTGAGCCTTAAGGCCCAAACTAGGCTGCGTCCCTAAGGGGTTAAAAATAAAGTATTTTTAAACAATACACCCGTTTTTACAATAAACCATAAAATAAGTCTCAATACATAAAATATACACACATTAGGTATTGTCGCGACCGTAATAACCTTCACAATAAATTTATAGCATCATTTATAATATGTACACTGAAAATATTAAAACTGCTTTCCTTCACTTATTAATGTGAAGCACGTGGTATGAATTTTATACCTCCATGTGCCTAAATAGTAATTAACCCCATCATGTACCTCACACTAACACAATGTGTAGTCCATTGACTAAGGGGTTAATTACTATTAATGTGAGGCACATGGAGGTTCAAAATTATCCAAACCATGTGCCTCAAGTCAAACTGGAAAATGTTTTTTCTATTTTTATTGTTGGCCAAGTTTTGTTATAGTGAATACTACACAAAGTATCAGTATCGAAGTCAAAATTCTGGTATCGTGACAACCCTAATGTAATGTGTACGGTCTTCAATTGTATCTATGTCCTTAGGAAGATACAACTGAAAGCGCAGGTGAAGTAAGGGAACCATTCATTCCCTTCCTCCTCATTCGGCACTTTCTGGTGGCACAGACGGTGCAATGACATTCTCGCCGCCTGACATCGTTCCGCCGGAGCAGGCCTGATCAGAAAAGACCAGGCGTGCATCACCGGAAAATGTATTGCTGAGCCCTGCCAGCTTTAGTAACTCCTAGTGCTTGAATGCCTGTGGCCGGTTATTTACGTTCATTGGCCTAAAGTAGGCCAATGAACTGAGGTAACCTGGGACCATGTGATTTCAATGAACCAATGACCGCTAAGAGCTGCTTTGTTTGCGGTCAGACCCAGGAAGGCAAGTATGATAATGGTTTTGCTTTCTTACTTAACCCTTTCCCGACATTAGCCGTATAGGTTTGCCATGGAAAGCCATGACTTCCCGCAAATTGCTGTATCCATACGCCAAATGTTTGGCACCGGCTCAGAAGCTGAGCCTGTGCCATCGCCGGATCTCAGCGGTATCTTACAGCTGACATCCGGCTGTAATGGTGGTGACCGAAATTAGCTTCGATCCCCGCCATTAACTCAAGTGCAGCGCTCAAACACGAACGATGCACTTAAGGTGTTTGCAGCTCATCGGAACCCCAGCAATGAAAACCGGATAATACTAATACTGGCCTGCCGGTCTGCCTAGCACGGAAGCCGGTCAGGACCCGCCTGGCGGCGGAGCCTGAGCAGCTACCGTAGCCACCGGCAAGATGGCGCCGGCTCAAGAGCTGATCTGGCGTCATCAGCGGTGGAAGTCAGCTGTATGTTACAGCTGACATACACCTGTAACGGCAGAAACCGGAGCTAGCTCCGATCCCTGCCATTAACCCCTTCGATTCAGCAATCGAAAGGGATCGCTGCATCTTAGCAGTTGCCAACAGTTCGCCAGCCCTGACAGGCAATCAGGACTGGCGATTGCTTCTATGGCAATAGAGACACAATGGCCTCCTGCTCTGCCAGTACAGAAGCCGAATAGGCCCCGCCGGGAGGCGAAGCCTAGTCGGCTCGCTGTCGGTAAATAACTGACATATCTAATACATTTTAACAACCAAATATGCAACTCTGCTCTCTACTCACTGAAATATCTCAACAAGGAGATGAACAACCGGAGCAGGTAAAAAAGAGGTGAAATCCTCAACACCACAAAACAGAGGCAAAATGATAGTTTTTTACCGCTCAGACAGTTGTAGATGCAAAGTCTGAAGTGTCCATCAAGGGTTTGACCTTCCCTCAGCTAGCATGCAGAAAAAACGATCCAAATCTCCACTGGTGTGTATATCTCGCTGGTACTTGTGGTTCTACACAGAAATGAAACTGCAGAAATGCAACTGCTTGCTGTGTATACCCTCGTACTTGATGTTCTAAATCTCCAACAAGGGAGAAAAAGGAGATAGTGCACTACCTTTTGGAAACTACAAATTCCACGAGTTTATTCCATACTTACAAAAATAGATATAGATAAAAGCATAAGATAATGCAACCCGACCCTGGGTTTCGCCCTTCTGGCTTCCTCTGGGGCATATGGGCGTGTACCATACATGTGTTTAAAGGGAACCTGTCACCAGCATTTTAGCTATAAAGCCAGCAATACCTGGTGAAAGTGGGTGAAAAATCATTGTCATCTAAGCTATAAATATGTTCTAAGTGAGCTCTGTAACTTTAGTATTCTGTTTTTCAGTGGTCCCACGCCGTATGCAAATGAGCAGAAAAGAGTCAAATCTTCATCTGAAAAGAGTCAGGTTTTCATTCCTCCAGCATCTCAGAGTGGACTCCACCTCCTTCTTTTTGATTGACAGCTCCTTAGCCAGTCAGGGCCGGACAGGTGGTGGCAGTGGGCGTGGTAAAGAAGCTGCATCCCAGAGGGAAAAATAATTACCATAAAAGGCGGGAAAAGTTTAAACGACTATATTTACTGACAGAGGAGGACTTCAGGAAAGATGAGAACAGGAACGAACTCTGGACAGCTGCGGCCATTTAGGGGTCAGGTGAGTTTAACAGGTAAGATGTTGATGACAGGATCCCTTTAAATAGCAGTCAGTCTTCTTAACATACAACAGTTTTAAATTGCTTATGTATATAAAAACAGCCAATTTTAAAAACAATGATAAAATGACATGAAAAATTAAATCATTCACACAATAAGTGTAGTTTATGAATAAAAAACCTAATTATTTGTTGTGAAACTGCGCTGCAGCAAAATGAGATCTAATTGCATGACTCGTCTATGCTACTTAACTAAAAGCTGTGTGAATAAGGTTCAATCTCTCCAAGACATATACAAAAAACATACATAAAAGTACAACCAATACGATGCATTTTCCATGATGATCCCCACATTCCTTCCACCTATATGAATAACTATGCTCTGTTATATAAATCACAATGATCCACCTTATACAAATGACAATTTTGAAATATAGGTTATTACAACATTATGGATCTATCAATTAAAAACACTATGCCCTTTGGGATTAAACTTGGACTTTGAATTAAAATGTTTTCTTTAAATCACAGCTCTAATTACATCCATCAATTTTTTCTTTTGTAGCCACCTTCTAACCAAAAAAGAAAATAAAAAGGGTATTTTACCCACATGTATAAGATGTAAGATCGGTATATAATATTGTAAGATAAACACATAATGTTGTAATAACCTATATTTCAAAATTGTCATCTACAACCGTCTGAGCGGTAAAAAACGATCATTTTATATCTAATACATTGCACTACGTAGGTAGTGCAATGTGTTAGAAATAAGAACATCAGACAGTTGGACCTTCAAGTCCCCAATTGGGACTTGAAAAAGTGTAAAAAAAAGTGAAAAAAATAAGTTTGAAAACAATAGAAGTTTCAAGTAATAAAATAAAACACAATCGCCCTTTTTCTCTTATCAAGTCCTTTATTATTGAAGAAAAATAAGAAACCATACGTATTTAGTATCGCTGCGACAAATAACGACCTGAGGTATCAAAATATTATATTTATTGCACGCTGTGAACAGCGTAAAAAAAACGTAAAAAACTATACCAGATTTTCTGTTTTTTGGTCACTTGGCCCTACAAATATTGGAATAAAAACAGATAAAGTCGCACGTATCCAAAAATGGTACCTATAAAAACTATGGCTTGTCTCGCAAAAAAACAAGCCCTCATACAGCTCCGTCGACAAAAGAATTAAAATGTTATGGTTCTCACAATTTGGTGACAGAAAAAATACATTCTTTTTACAAAAGTAATTTTATTGTGCAATTAGTTGTAAAACATAAAAAAGTTCTATAAGTTAGGTATCGCCGGAATCGTACTGACCTGCAGAATAAAGATAACATGTAATTTATAACGCGTGGTGAACGCTGTATAAAAAAAACCTAAAAAAAACTATGCCAGAATTGCGTTTTTTTTGTTTACCTGGCCTCCCAAAAAATAGGATAAAAGGTGTACCCCAAAATGGTACTAATAACTACAGCTCGTCCCGCAAAAAAACAGCCCGCATACCACTACGTCTATGGAAAAAATAAAATTAGTTATGGCTCCAATAAGTCAGGAAATAAAAAATATGCAGTTGTGCAGCCCGAGGGACACATTTCTTCTGTTTTCAAGAGGCGATTTATCAAGGACCTAAAATTAGGGAACCAGGAAGGGGAGGGCCCACACATATCCGCTGGAAGCGACGGTGCCCGTATTATACCAGGACAACACTTTCCCAGCAAAATTCCCCAAACTGCAAAGGTGCGGAGTGTGGATTAAAAGGGGCATAAGAAAGGACGCCATATATCAGTGCGACACTGGCCTGTGCAGAAAGGATTGCTTCACAGCGTAACACACATCTAATATTTTATTGTTTTTTACCACATTATTATACCACCTGACTATGCCCCTGATGTACTCTGCCCAGCTCACATATGCCCCACATTATAAATGGAAACACCAGTAATAATCAAACAAATCAACTACCAAGCAAAATCCGCTCTCCAAAAGCCAAATGGCGCTCCCTCCGCTCTGAACCCTACAGTGTGCCCGTGCCCAAACAGCAGTTTACTTCCACATATATGGCATCGTCATACCCGGGAGAACCCTTCTAACAATTTTTGGGGTGTGTGTCTCCAGTGACCTAATCTGAGTGTGACATATTTACCACTGAAATGGCATATCTAGGGAAAAATATATAAATTTTTGATTTGCACCATCCGCAGCGCATTAATTTATGCAAAAGAGCGGTGGGGTGAAAATGCTCACTACACCCCTTAATAAATGCCTTGAGGGGTGTAGTTTCCAAATGGGGTCATTCTCAGGGGTTTCTTTTATTATTTCACATCAGAGCCTCGGCAATTGTGAACCAATACTTTGTAAATCGCCAAATTAGGCCTCAATTTTACATGGTACGCTTTCACTCTTGAGCCCTGTCAAATGTAGGGTGTCTCTAAAACAGGGAAACACAGCATAATAATTAGAGACCTGTCTTATGATGGTGGCACAAGCTGGGCACCACATATTGGCATATCTATGCAAAAAAATACAATTTTCACTCTGCAACATCGAGTGCACGCTAATTTCTGCAAAACACCTGCAGGGTTAAAGAGGCTCTCACCAGATTATAAGTGCCCTGTCTCCTACATAATCTGATCGACGCTGTAATGTAGATAACAGCAGTGGTTTTTATTTTGAAAAACTATCATTACGATCACATTATGTAGGAGATAGAGCATTTATAATCTGGTGACAGAGCCTCTTTAACATGCTTACTACACCACTAGGTAAATGCATTGAGGGGTGTAGTTTCCAAAATGGGGTCACTTCTGGGGGGGGTTTACCACTGTTTTGGGCCCACAGGCGCCCAGCAAGCAATCAAGCAAAATCTGCACTCCAAATGGTGCTCCTTCCCTTCTGAAAATGCTTACTACTCCCCTAGAAGAATTACTCAAGCGGTGTGGTTTCCTAAATGGAGTCACTTTTTGGGCGTTTTCATTGTTTTTTCCCCCTCAGGGGCTTTGCAAATGTGACATGGCCTCCGCAAACCATTCCTGCTAAATGTGAACTCCAAAAGCCCTGCTGTGTGTCCAAACAGCCGTTTATTACCACATTTGGGGTATTGTTTTACTCAGGAGAAATTGCTTTACAAATTTGTTGGTGCCTTTTCTCTCTTATTCCTTGTGGAAATGAGAAAAAAAATCGCTAAACCTACATTTTCTTTAAAAACTTCCAATAATTTCTGTAAAAAACCTGTGCGGTCAAAATGCTCACTTTACCCCTAGATAATTTCCTTGAGGTGTGTAGTTTCCTAAATGGGGGATTTCCACTATTTTGGCACCGCAAGAGCCCTTCAAACCTGACATGGTGCCTAAAATATATTGTAATAAAAAGAACGCCCCAAAATCCTCTAGGTGCTCCTTTGCTTCTGTGGCCGGTGCTTCAGTTCAGTAGCACGCTACAGCCACATGTGGGATATTTCCTAAAACTGCAGAACCTGGGCAATAAATATTGAGTTGCATTTCTCTAAGACTTTGTGTTATAAAGAAAATTGGATTAAAAATTAATTACTGAAAAAAAATATGAAATTTATAAATATCACCTCTACTTTGCTTTAATTCCTGTGAGAAGTCTAAAGGGTTAAGAAATTTTCTAAATGCTGTTTTGAAAACTTTGAGGGCTGAAGTTTTTAAAATGGGGTGACTTTTTTGGGGTTTCTAATATATAAGGCCCTCAAAGCTACTTCACAACAGAACTGGCCCCTGTAAAAATAGCCTTTTGAAATTTTCTTGAAAATGTGAGAAATTGCTGCTAAAGTTCTAAGCCTTGTAACGTCCTAGAAAAAAGGATGTTCAAAAAAACTATGCTAATCTAAAGTAGACCTATGGGGGATGTTAGTTAGCAACAATTTTGTGTTATAACTGACTGTTTTACAAGCAGATACATTAATGTTGCGAAAAATGCTAATTTTGAAATTTTTCGCTAAATTTTGGTGTTTTTGACAATTAAATACTGAACATATCGAGCAAATTTTGGCAGTAACATAGTCCAATGTGTCACGAGAAAACAATCTCAAACGCTTGGATTTTTTTTTTTTCCAATAAATAATTGCTATAAATTATTCTTCATAACCAGCTAGATATTATAAAGCCGCTGCAGCCTAGCATTATCAGGATGGGAAGGACCCTTGTTTTTGGGCTTTCCCAGGGTAATACCAGCCTGCAGCCGCTCCAGTTACCAACCATCACTTAAGATGGTCGGGTACTAGATCGTACCCTGCTCTTTCTGGCACCCCTGGTGTCGGTGGGTATCGGGGTCATAATGGAGAGGTTAATGCTAGCCTCTTCACCGCCTAACACTAAGCCCCGCTGTCAGTCAGACAGCCGTCATTACTAAGTCAGTAGTAATAAAGTTATAAAAAACACACAGAAAAAACATTTTATTGAAATAAAAGCGCCCCACTTAACCATTTCAGTGAAAATAAAAATGCCGTCATCGAAGTGGTCCTCGAATCCGACGTATTCCAACAACCGAACCTGTAAAATAACACAAAAAAAAAGAAGAAAACACATTAGTAATACTAATAACTAAATAAGCAAAACAATTATACTTGCCATCCTGGGTCTGTCGAAATTAAACAGTGACAGCTCTACGCGATCATTGGTTAGTTTACATCACATGGTCCCAGGTTACGTCTGTTCATTGGCCTACTTTTAAAGTAGGACGATGTACTGAGGTAACGGGCATAGTTTTTTTTTTGCTCCAGTTGGGAGGGTGGCTGCTTCAGGAGTGATTTTTATTTTTCTAAAAAATAAGCTGACCTAATCAAGTCTAGGGGAAATGGCCCCAGTGTTCATGTGAGGGAGGGGGCAGGGGAGGGATTGTTAATGTGTTAGCACTGAGCTTTTCTTCAAGGGTATGTCGTAGCGTAAACTCTGCAGATTTTACGCAATGGATTTCATTGCTAAAAATCCGCAGTGTAATACAGTAGCTTAGAGTGGATGATATTTGAACAAATCTCCACACGCTGCATAAAAAAACCTCACTGAAAAACAGGTCATTTGATCTGCGGAGCGTTTTTTCAATCTGCAGCATGTCCATTTATGCTGCGGGATCGCTGGTTTTCTGTCGCAGGTTTTCCCCTATTGAATTGATCTGTCAGGTAAAATCCACAACAATGAACACATGGTGCGATTTTTTTTTTTTTGCCGTTAAAGCTGCGTTTTCGGGGGTGTCAGCCCTAAAAGTGCCAAGGGCAGCACGAACTCCAAATACGGCCCTGTCTGGAGGGGTATGTGACCACATTTTTCCATCAGCAGCATCCATTGAATAACTTTGTGCACCATAAAGCAAACTATGAAGTTATTAAATGGAGGCTTCTTATTTATGGGTCTGGCCACACGCCCCTCCATCAGTGGCCATATTTTGCCATTATACCACTAGCTCAAAAACAAGTCTGACTCCATTGCACCTTATAAAAATGGAAATAGTTACCATGAGAGGACAGTAGGAAAACGTGGATATCCGCAGTTCTCCTCAGTTGCTAGATTACTAATATGTAAGAAGCGGACTGGAACCAAGGGACAGCTTCACTCTGACCATGGAGAGGGGATGACAGACCAGAGAATTGCATTACAGCAGTCATTTGCAGCTGTCGGTGCATGCTGGCAGTTGTAGTTTCTCAACCGCTAGAGGCGCGGTTTGCCAGCTGCTGGATTAGTCTATAACCTGTCATCACTTCTCTCGAAGGTCAAAACGCGAAAGGCACTGTAGAGTCGCACTTTCATTCTAGCCACCATAGTCTGACAAATCTGAAGTTATAGTAGATCTTTCAACTAAATTTGTAATTGAAGACTGGCCTGTACAAATGTGTGCAGCAGCTTGCAAAGGCTTTCCACATAAAACTTATCAGTAATTATTTCCCCCTTAAAGAGGCTCGGTCACCACATTATAAGTAGCCTATCTTCGACATAATGTGAGTGGCGCTGTAATGTAGATTATAGCAGTATTTTTTTTATTTAGAAAAACCATCTATTTTGACAAAGTTATGACCTATTTTAGCTTTATGCTAATGAGTTCCTTAATGCCCAATTGGGTGTGTTTATACTTTTGACCAAGTGGGCGTTGTACAGAGGAGTGCATGATGCTGACCAGTGTCATACACTTCTCTCCATTCATTTTCTCTGCACATAGTGATCCTGCGTTCACTATGTGCAGCCACATACACACATTAACGTTACTGAAGTGTCTTGAGAGTGAATTGACATTGCTGCCAGCCAGGACGCGATGTCTATTCACAATCCCGACACTTCGCTAACGTTTGTGTGGGACTTACAGCACAGCAAGCGTAATCTTGCTGTAAATGAATGGAGAGAAGTGTATGATGCTGATTGGTCAGCGTCATACACTTCTCTCCACAACGCATTGGGCATTAAGAAAGTCATTAGCATAAAGCTAAAATAGGTCATAACGTGAAAATCGATCGTTTTTCTATATAAAAAACACTGCTGTAATCTACATTACAGCGCCGATCACATTATGTAGAAGATAGGCCACATAATGTGGTGACAGAGCCTCTTTAAAATAAAAACAAAAAACTTTGCCTGAGGAAGTGGGGCATAATCTCATTTTAATTTTCTATGAACCCGTCGTGCTCTGTCCCCTAGTAAGCAGCACTATCCATGATGCTAAATGGTTTTCTTGGAGTGTTCTTAGAAGCTTACGTCTCTTGTTTTCTCTTTTAGCCTCAAGATTTATTGCTGCCTCCTGACACTGGACACCAATTCCTAGAGAAATGTGAAACAACCAGATCTCCGTGCCAGCTTCTACCATGTCGTCGCTAGCCAGAGTTCCTGTCAGATAGTAGGTACATAGTTTAGTTCCTTTAACCCCTTAATGACCGGGCCTGAAAAGACCTTAATGACCAAGCCAGATTTGTTAAATCTGGTATGTCTGACTTTATCAGAGAATAACTCTGCGAAAGTTTTGAATATCCAATTAATTCTGACATTGTTTTTTCGTCACATGTTGTACTCTATATTAGTGGTATAAGTAGACTGATACGATTTGCGGAAATTAATTAAAAAATAGAAAAATTGAAGAAATTTTGTAAATATAATTTTTTCCTATTTTTAACTGCAATATGTCACATATGTACATACATATTGTAAAAATTTTTTTATTAAATATATATTTCCATCTCTTTACTCTATTTTGACAGCACTTTTGAAAAAAAAAATTTTTTTGAGTAATTTAGAAGACTTACAAATTTAGTAATGATTTTATACATTTTGAAGTACATTTTGTTTTCCTGCACCAAGCCAGGTTTTCAGAGGCTCATAGGTCTCAGAATGGTCGAAACCCCCACAAGTGAAACCATTTTGAAAACTACACCCCTTAAGGTATTAAGGGGTGTTGTAAGTATTTTGACCCCACAGTTTTTTTGGAAGAATTCATGCAAACCAGTCGTAAAAAAATATAATTTCACTTTTTTCATAAAAGTATCACTTTGAAGACCGATTTTGTTTTTGTAAAGTGACCATGAGAAGGAAGAAACACACCCCAAAATCCATCACCCCGTTTCTTCTGTTTTCAAAAATGCCCACATTGTGACCCTAATGCGTTGCCTGGACACACGGCAGGGCCCGAAAGGAAGGGAGCATCCGGAGGCATTCAGGTCTCATATTTTGCTTGAAAATGTTTTAGGCCCCACTGTACATTTGGAGAGGTATTGAACTACCAGAACGATAGAAACTCCCCATAAATGACCCCATTTTGAAAACTAGACCCCTTAAGGTATTCATCTAGGTGTGTACTAAGTATTTTGACCCCACAGTTTTTGCAGGAATTAATGCAAAGCAGGTGTAAAGAAAATTTTATTTCACTTTTTTTCACAAATGTCATTTTAAGGTCAGATTTATTGTACAGAGGACATGAGAATAAGGAAATGCACCAGAAAATGTATCACCCTGTTTCTCCTGTGTTGAAAAATATCCCCATTGTGGCCCTAATGTGTTTCCTGGACACACGGCAGGACCCAAAAGGAAGGGAGCACCCGGAGGCTTTCAGGACACACGTTTTGCTTGAAAATGGGATGATTCTACTTTTCTAGATTGAGAAATATATGTCCCTAACAGTTTCTACACCCTATGACTGTCGTGCTAAGAAAGCAGCTGTCCTGAAATCATGTCAGTCCATAGACATTATGTATATCAACCCGCTCTGATATATAGTAAGTTAGAGTGGGAAAATTTATTAAACTGTTGGCGGAAATATATCCAAAAAAAAAGGAGGAAGAATGTATCCAGCTATGTGGAAAACTAGAGCATGTTCACAGGATGAAAGAAAATTTGTAGGGCTGTAATGACTTTATTATTCAAAGTGACTGGTCATACAACGTCTCTTTAGCTCCATCAATCCCTATATAAGGGACGAATGTGCAAAGTGACGCGGTACACCATAACAAGCCCCTGCCCGGCAAGGTAGGAACCGCCATGTGCACAAAACAACCAATCACCTGTAGAATATATAAAGGGGCAGTGTCCCACACCGTATGTATAGATACAGTAAAGGACCACTACTCCCCAAATTAATGTCGCTATTTCTAGAAGTATTGTCGGGTGTAAAAACCCGAACAAAACTGTAATAAAGCCCATAGTGTATTGATAAGGAAGAGCTCGCTTATTAGAAATCCTCAGAATAAAAAGAAAAAATGATGCCGTATCCCCAGTGAGTAACCGCTATTTATGGCAGGACATAGTCATAACGGAAAAGGAAATAAAGAGCTTTCAGGGCACAATTTTATCTTGAATGAATTTCAGTGCCTTATTCCACTTTCTATAACTGGGTTATATACCAAAATGACTCAATCTAGAAAAGTATATTTCTATAAGAGGTGTACAGAAAAATAAAATGCTAAATAAATCCTGCATTTTAACTTTTATATCTCACAAAAGAAAATTAGTAATGTGCAACGGTATGATAGATTTCAAAACAGGGACTTATGCATAGACCAGGGTTGGAAGGACAAGCGGAGCAATAATATCTTGACTCACTTCGCTGTCGGCGTTTGCTACAGACCCGACACCGTTTTTTGGGGTATTTTTGGTTAGATGTTGAAGGGATGGGGTGTAAAAAATGTTTTTTAACAAGTCGGCGTACATCCTCTGACTCATGGACTACTCTCTGGTCTGCAGATTGAAATAGGAGATCTTCAATCATTTTCTCCTGAAATTCAAAGAATGTCGCCCTGCCCGCTAATTTTTTTTGTACAGGACAAATGCATTCTGCATCGCAACCTGGATGAGGTATATTGCCACTTATACCATGTTCTGGTTTTCCTTTTAACCAGATAAGGTTGTAACATCTGGTCGCACAGATCTACCCCACCCATGAATTTGTTATAGCCGATGATACACACAGGCTTTTGTCTATCTGCAGAGGCCCCACGTTCTCTAACAGTTTCTGTTGCACTTGTATGGATAGTGCTGATTGTGTAGACGTCCTTGCGGTCACGAAATTTTAAAGCCAGCATCTTCTCAATTTGAAAAGTGCATGACTCCCCCCTTTCGTAGTTTTTTTATCCACAAGTTGACGTGGGAAACCTTTGCGATACCTGCGTATTGTTCCACAGGCTCCGGTGTTGGCACAATGAAGGGCGCTAAACAATGGCACACTGGTATAAAAACTGTCCGTGTATACATGATACCCCTTGTGTAGGAAAGGGCCAATTAAATCCCACAAAATCTTACCAGTGGTACCAATATTTGGAGGGCACCCTGGTGGATTGAATTCACTGTCTTAACCCTCGTAGCTCTTAAATGCACATGTGTAGCCAGTAGTGCTTTCACATAACTTGTAGATCTTTACCCCGTATTTTGCACTTTTTGAGGGTATGAATTGGCGGAATGAGAGACGCCCTTTGAAATTCATTAGCGATCCATCCACTGCTAAATTTTGTTCAGGGGTATATGCTCCTAAAAAGGAGGAATTAAGAAAATTTAGCAAAGGCCTTCATTTATACAGCCGGTCACGGCTACTGTCGCTGGAAGGGGGTGCCTGTAGGTTGTCACTAAAGTGGATAAATCGCATAAGTATTTCGTACCTGCAGCGTGACATAGTGCCAGAAAAAATGGGGGTGGCATGTATAGGGCTTGATGCCCAATATGAACTAATAGAGGTTTTTTTTTATAATTCCCATGTTAAGGGTGACTCCCAGATTTTTTTTAATTTCCATTGCATTTGTGGGATTCCACAACCTGGCATGAGGTGATGAAGGCTTATTTGCAATGTACTGCCTGGCATACAAATTTGTTTCCTGCACAAAATGTTCCAAAACTTGGTCCGTAATAAAAATATTAAAATAATTTAGTGGTGAAAAATTACTGATATTGGGACTTATGGCAGGAGTAGCAATAAAGTCATTTATGGTGGGAGAAAATAGACTTGTGGGTTCCCACACTAAATCGGTTTGGTGGGCTTGCGCAATTTCAGGGGCTGCACTTTGAAAGCAGCGGCGCATCATATGATGCTGCCACACGGAGCTGTCAAGTGCCTTTTGCGCAGTCAAAACGCCGTGTTTTTTGCGTGCGCAAAAGGCACACGCTCGTGTGAATCCAGCCTTAGTGTTTTTCTTTCTTGTAGGCATGAGTTGTTTCTATCTACTGTGGACCTCCGAAGTAACCAACAACCACCCAACTTTGCCATCCATGGGCTAGTCATTCAACAAGACAGGGCAGGAAGCCAACATAAGATGGTATGTGTATAACTTTTTCATTATTTTCCCACTTTACATTGTACCCAACACAAGAGGCAGAAAATGGCAATCCTTCGCTGGTCTCAATAATTCCCTTCTCTCTGTTAAAACAAAAAAAATATTGAATCAAATCTTTTTAGTGTTAGTGGGGGAAGGGATTGTTGGCATTGGTGATTTTGTTTGTTTTCTTAATCTTTGGGGTTTATTAATAGTAGGACGACTTATGTTCTACTCAAAGTAGTTTACTTTTCACCTTTTCTGGTGAAGACCCACCCCATCCCAGATTTCCTTAATTTTTACATGGAGTAGTGCTTTATATGATTACGGCCTCCACCTAGTGCTAAAGTACATTGGCTTGTGTTATTTCGTGAGACCTCAAATGTACTCTGTAGATCCCATAGTACCAGGTTTTAAATGGCTGTCCAAAGCTGGTTCCCAGAACTGCCCCTTTCATTTTCACTTAAAGGTATTATGGTCCATAAGCCCCCCATTATGTATCAAGCCTTTCTGTGTTAATGGAGGGGTGGTGAAGGGCGTTGGTGGTAGACTGCTATTTAACTGGTAATTTCCCTTCAAAAGGTGGAGTTCATCTTCAAACAGTTTAAAATGAGCAGCGGTAGATTGTAATCCGTTATGCAGGATAAATTAACACCATCAAGAATCCGGTCCAATCCTTCAGTGTAGGGGTTGGAAGGGAACTTCAGGTTGCAGGAAGGGGATAAAGATGTCATTTTACCAATATTAGTAGAGGTGTGTAAAATGTTTTGGTAGCTGACCTTTTACGATGAACAAATCTTTATACAAAGGTACAAGGAACGTCATGTATCTAATCTGCAGTTGCAAATCCGTAAATGAATTTAGCAAAACTTTCCTAGTTTTAATGCACTTCAATATACTGTCATTTGAGATAAATATAATCTGAGAAATGAGGTTTCTCTTCTAGGGTCTCGCTGACTGGGGAATACTCTGCATCTCTACATCTGCTATGCTGTGTAGTAATCATCCACTTGCAGTATCAAGAACACGTGCAACTTGGAGACCGGGCTGCACTGGATTTTTCACCCCTTCAGGACTGAGCCTGTTTTGGCCTTCAGGACGAAGCCGTTTTTTCAAATCTGACGTGTCACGTTATGTGGTAATAACTCCGGCATGGTTTTGCCTATCCAAGTGATTCTGAGATTGTTTTCTCGTGACATATTGTACTTTATGTTAGGGAAAAAATTTGCTAGATAAATTCAATATTTATTTGTAAAAAACACCAAGATTTAGAGAAAATTAGCAAAAATGTGCATTTTTCTAAATTTAAATGTATACTTGTAAAACAGATAGTAATACCACACAAAATACTTACTAGTTTACTTACTAGTATTTGCCATAGGTCTACTTTGTTTGCATCGTTTTTTGAACATTCTTTTATTTTTCTAGGACGTTACAAGGCTAAGAACTTTAGCAGCAATTTCTCATATTTTCAAGAAAATTTCAAAAGCCAATTTTTTCAGGGACCAGTTCAGTTCTGAAGTGGCTTTGAGGGCCTTATATATTAGAAAGTCCCCATAAATCACCCCATTTTGAAAACTGCACCCCTCAAAGTATTCAAAACAGCATTCAGAAAGTGTTTTAACCCTTAAGGTGTTTCACAGGAATTAAAGCAAAGTAGAGGTGAAATGTAAAAATTTCTTTTTTTTTTTCAAAAATTCATTTGTAATAAATTTTTTCTGTACCACAGAAGGTTTTACCCAAGAAATGCAACTCAATATTTATTGCCAAGATTCTGCAGTTTTTAGAAATATCCCACATGTGGACTGAAACACAGGCCTCAGAAGCAAAGGCGCACCTAGATGATTTTGGGGCCTCCTTTTTTTAGAATATATTTTAGGCACCATGTCAGGTTTGAAGAGTTCTTATGGTACCAAAACAGTAAAGACCCCCCAAAAGTGACCCCATTTTGGAAACTATACACCTCAAGGAATTTATCTATGGGTATAGTTAGGATTTTGAACCCACAGTTTTTTTGCTAAATTTATTTGAATTAGTATGTGAAGATGAAAATCTACTTTTTTGTGAAAAAACATAGAAATGTAATTTTTTTTGCAAGGAATAAAGTAGAAAAAACACCCTAACATAAGTAAAGCAATTTCTTCCGATTTATAGCAATAACCCATATGTGGTAATAAACTGCTGTTTGGACCCACAGCAGGCCTCAGAAGAGAAGGAGCACCTTTTGGATTTCTGATTTAGCTGGAATAGTTTTCAGTGCCGTGTCGTGTTTGCAATGCACTGGAGGGATGAGAAAAGTGGAAACCCCCCAAAAGTGACCCCATTTTGGAAACTACACCCCTCAAGGAATTTTTCTAGGGGTAAAGCATTTTGACCCCGACAGTTTTGCTGAATTCATTGGAATTAGTCTGTAAAGGTAAAAATCCACTTTTTTTTCTGTAAGAACGTAGACCTTTTTAATTTTTACAAGGAATAAAGGAGAAAAAGCACATCTGTAAAGCAATTTCTCCTGATTACGTAAATACCCCATATGTGGTAATAAACTGCTGTTTGGACCCACACCGGGGCTTAGAAGAGAAGGAGCGCTATTTGGCTTTTGGAGCTCAAGTTTAGCTGGAATAGTTTTTGGGTGTCATGTCGAATTTGCAAAGCCACTGAGACCAAAACAGAGAAACTAACTACACCACTTAAGGAATCTATCTAAGGGTATAGTGAGCATTTAGGCCCCACGTCTTTTGCAGAATTTATTAGAATTAGGCCGTGAAAATTTGTAAAGCAATTTCTCCCGAGTACGGCTATATCCCACGTGTGGTCATAAATGTTTTTTCATTAGAAAGTAATTAACCTTTTCCGAACTGATCCATGTTTTCCTTATTCGTTTTTCCTCCCTGCTTTCCAAGAGCCACAACTTTTTTTAGTTTTCCGTCAATAGAGTGGTGTGAGGGCTTATTTTTTGCGGGACGAGCTGTAGTTTTTATTGGTAAAATTTTTTTGTTCATAAGACTTTTTGAGCACTTATTACGTTTTTTGGTAGAGCGATGGTGACCAAAAAACTGATTTTGCCGTTTAAAATTCTTTCTTTTTCACGGCGTTCACCGTGCGAGTTAAGTAATGGTATATTGTAATAGCTTGGACT
Source organism: Rhinoderma darwinii (assembly GCF_050947455.1). NCBI lineage: Eukaryota > Metazoa > Chordata > Amphibia > Anura > Rhinodermatidae > Rhinoderma > Rhinoderma darwinii. The sequence goes on along the minus strand of NC_134690.1, from coordinate 310,544,499 downwards.
TTTACGGACGCAGCGATACCAATTTTGTGTATTTTTTTTACATTAATTTAGAGAAAAAATTTGAAAAGGGTTTCTTTTTGGACTTTATATATTTATTTAATTTTTTCGACTAACTATTTAATTTTGTTTTTACACATTTTATTAGTCCCCCTAGGAGACTTAAACCAGCAATCGTTAGATCACTGGTAGAATACACTGCAATACTAATGTATTGCAGTATATTGTCATTTTTACATGCTTCTGTAACAGTGAGTTCACTGTTTCTGTCCGTTAGTCCCGAGTATCAGCTGTAATACACAGCTGACAACCTCAGTGTATGGCGCGGGCTCAGTGCGTGGGATGATCCAAACATCACCCCCCACACCACGACATGCTATTAAGTCATGGTGCGTGAAGGGTTTAATGCGCAACGGATGGTGCAGAGTGAAAATGTCAATTTTCCACTGATGTGCCATTTTAGTGCACTATATGGTGTGCCCAGTTTGTGCCACAAATACCTCATAAAATTTTAACCGGGTTCTCCCAGGTATGGCGATGCCATATCGGTGGACGTAAACGGATGTTTGGGCACGCTGTAGGGCTCAGAAGGGAGGGATGCCCTTTGGCTTTTGGAGCGCAGATTTTGCTTGGTAGTAGCTCTGGCGTCTTGCTGATATTTCAGTCTATAATGTGGGGGCATATGTAGGCTGGGCAGAGTACATCAGGGGCATAATAAGAGGGTATAATAATGCGGTAAATAAATAATAATCCGCAGATATGTGGCTTTTGTGGCACTTATATATGGCGCCTGATCTTATTCGCTTTTGGGACACTGCACATTTTGCCTCGCCATATTTTGGGAGCCAGAACTTTTTTTTTTATTTTTTCAGCACCGGAGCCGTGTGAGGGCTTATTCTTTGCGAGACAATCTGTAGATTTCATTGGTACCATTTTTGGGTACATGCTATTTTTTTTTTCACTTTTTATTCCATTTTTCGGCAAGCCAGGTGACCAAAAACCATCAATTCTGACAATGATTTTATTTATTTTTTACAGTGTTCACCCTGGGCTATAAATGACCATTATATTTTATTCTGCGGGTCGGTACGATTACAGCGATACCATATGGATATCGTTATTTATATTTTGCAGCCTTTGCGCAATAAAATAACTTATTTAGAAAATAATTAAAAAAAAATTGTCATCGTATTCTGAGAGCCATAAGTTTTTTTTTATTTTCCAGTTAAAAAGGCTGTGTAAGGGCTTGTTTTTTGCGGGACGGGTTGTAGTTTGTATCGGTACTATTTTTGCGTACATGTGACTTTTGATCACATTTTATTGTATATTTTGCGAGGGGTGGTGACCAAAAAAGTGTTTCTGGTATTGTTTTTCGTTTATTTGCGGTGTTCACCGTGCGGGAAAAATTATTTTATAGTTTTATAGTTGGGGTCGTTACGAACGCGGTGATACTAAATATGTGTACTTTTTTTTACGTGTTTGTTCTTCTTCCTATAATAAAAGACTTATTATAGGAAAAAAAGCAGTTCTTGTTTATATCACTCAACTTCTATTTTTACACTTTTTAAAAAAAAATAAAATATTTGTATTCTTTTTTTTTTTTTTTTTTTTTCTACTTTTTTCACTTGTCCCACTAGGGGACACTTAGACTTGCAGCTCTGATCGCTGCTGGAATACATTACACTACACACGAAGTGTAATGCATTCCAACTGTCATTGTGACGTAACAGTCACTGACAGGAAGCCTAGGAGGACTAGCAGAGGCTGGTCTTCACAGGTTTCATTACATGGCAGCCCGGAAGCTATTGTCTGGCGTCCCGTTGCCATGGGTACCATCGCCAGCCCCTGTGATTTCTGACTAATAGACATCCCATCACACCTGTCTTCTATGTTCTCCCTAAAATCCACAAAAGACTTGATAAACCCCCAGGCCGGCCAATAGTTGCATCCACTGATTCTATCTTTTCACCTATCTCCAAATTTTTAGAAAAAATACTTACACCTCTGGTCAGGAAAACGAAATCTTATCTGCTAGACACTACAGATTTTCTTACACGTATCAGAAGACTAGATAAAGTATCCACGGAGACCGTTCTGGTAACATTAGATGTCTGCAGCCTATATACACGAAGGGCACAAGAGCAGTACACGAAATACTAACTAACACGAATACACATCCGGACGTCACAAACCTCTGTGACGACCTGCTCAATCTTTTACTGACAACTTCTTCCTCTTCGAGGACCAATTTTACATAGTTACAAGGCACGGCAATGGGCTCTAATGTTGCCCCCCCATACGCCAATTGCTACATGGCCCATCTGGAAGAACATTACATTTATCCTAATAATCTCTTCAGACAACACGCCATAGTGTGGAAAAGGTATATAGATGACATCTTTTGCATCTAGGAAGGCACAACCACTAGCCTTCTCAATTTCATGACATATCTGAACAGCGTCTGGCCAGAGTTACAATTTACTCTGAGCCATGACATGTACAGAATCAATTTCCTCGACACAACCATCATAAAGGATGCACATGGCAAGCTCAGCAGTGATCTTTACACCAAGGAGACAGACAAAAATGGCCTCTTGCACTACTCCAGCTGCCATCCTTTGGCAACCAGAAATTCTCTACTGAGATCACAGTACACACGGGTAAACCGGATTGTAGACAACCCATCACTGTTGAGAGAGAGAACTGAGAACATGACTAAAATTTTTTTAGATAGAGGCTATCCCAGTAGAGTCCTAGTCGGCCCAAAGACCGAGTGTTCCCCACACCGTGGCCAAACCTAAACGCATCCCTTTCGTACATGTCTATCATCCATGTACATATAAGATCCATCATGTCATCAGGAAGTATTGGCCCCTACTACAAGAAGCCTATCCACAAATTACTGAATTGAAATACCCCTTCTTACCCGGTTTGAAAAAAACTAAAAATCTAAAAGACAAAATTGTTAGAGCAGATATTGGATCATCCTGTAAAATATCTAGACAGACATTCCTGAGCACACCAAAGATGGGTACAGAAGCTGTCTCCAATGTTGCCATATTATTAAAGGGGATAAAATTCACCATCCATCATCCGGTCAGAGCATTCCTATTAAAGAATACTTTGACTGTAACACCAACTACGTGGTCTACATGATCAAATGTCCCTGTGGATTAGCCTACGTAGGTGAGACCACGCAACGGATGAAAGACAGAATTAGCCAACACTAGTCCAATATTAGATGCAGCAAATTACTTCCCATCCCTGCACACTTTGCCCATCAAACACATTTCCCAACTCATGTTCCAAGTCACTGAACACGTTCCAGCACATAGAAGAGAGGGCGACAGGATCAATCTACTGAAACGCAGAGAGGCATACTGGATACACAAACTACAGACACTCGAACCAAGGGGTCTGAATAGGGAGTACGAGATCAGCAGCTTCCTATAAACAGTGTTAGAAAACCTGACGTTCCACCCCCTATTAGCTAGTTAAGCAAGATGTTATATCTCAACTGTAACTCGACTTGTCCATCTCAACGTGTCACCCTTTCTGATTCTATGTATATATCTTATTGTCCATGTATAAATGTATTATACAGTTATTCTATAATTGACATTAACACAACGTGCATCTGTTTTATCCCAGCCTCGATGATTCCCTCTGAGCCTGCTTGTACTAGAAGGTATCCTCATTCCAACTACCTACGCATCATCTCTATTGACACGGTATCCTTTTACAATAGGGCGTACTAGAGCCAACCAGTTCATCATCTACCCAATACCGAAAATTGCACTCTGTCTAAAACTGTACTACCAGACAGATACACAAGATGGCGCCAGAGTACAATTTAACATTACTCCGCCGAATACCTCGTAAATTAGTCAGTTATGGCTAAGAACACCCCCACCTAATAGTGCCTTTACTATCTAGTCCATGACATGGCTTTTGAGATCTCCAGGGTGCCCAACTAGGATGCAGCGATCTCTCCCCCCATTTCAGACCTCCATCCACACTGGGCATGCGCATGGTAGAACGCACGACCATCTTTTCCGATGCGTTCCACCCAACTAGACACGCTCCCCGCTCACAGCACTCATAACCAGGAAGTGACCAGGGAGTATCAGCGCCCATGAAGAGCGGTAAGCCGCCAAGCACGATTCTTAGCAGCGCTACTACACATTCTATATCGTTCCAGTCCCCAGTACGGCTCAGGTAAGGAACTTCTCATCAGAGTGTATGGAGGTGCCTACCCTCCACTGTATAAAAACTCCCCCTTTCTTGGGACGTATATAACTTTGCTTATATAACTTTGCCTGTACAGCTAGTCCTTGTCTGCTTGTGATGCCTAAACTGCATGCCTTGAACCTGTTTCTGTGATGGTTTCTAGTCCACGTTGTGTATGATTTATAAGATTTATAAAATGTACCTCCGTAATGGTCTTTGAAAGGGGTCACCTCCTGGTGAGACGTTCAATGACGGTACCCATGATTACGATCATGGGCTCCATAAAGACGTGCACCCATTACTTTTACTATTGCCAATCCACTACAATGAGCTCTTGTCTACCACCCTGCTATAGCCTCATTTATGCCTTAACTAGTGACTTAGATCATCATCGACGTACGGTATCCTACCTACCCTATATACTCATGAAATTATACGTACCTGAATATATACGACTACCTAGAACATCAGCTATCTCCCTGCAGTCATCTGGCGCTCCCCCTGGTGTGGTGTATGTACCTGGGATATATGCAACTGTTTCCTCCCATTGTTTTAAATCTTCATGTCAATTTCATTCATAGCCTTGTTGTAAGGAATAACTGTTAAGATTGACCCAGTTATATATTCTATACTACATCTAATAGATATATATATATATATGACATATTATGTGATGTTATGATGTGAATTATGTGACATCTCTCCAAACTCATGTCATGCTTTAATTATATGTACATATTTTTTCAGTGCCCGACGAATGTCCTACGACCGAAACGTCGACGTCGCACATACAGCCTCTGGCATCTATTCTGAGAATCTAAATAAATATAATTTTCGAAACCCAAGCAAGGTGTGCCGACTACAATTCTTAACCTACATCCGGGTTGGGACCCTACCTCGAGCACCCTAGGATACCGGTGCTATCTGAACACAACCATAGATGTGGTATGCTTAGATACAAGGCCCAGCAGACAGGATCACACACCATTTAGCCATTTTTAGTATGTGTTCGTTAATCGGCTATAACTTTGATCTGTCAGGCTAGCGATGCGGTTTTTATGATATTTTTTTTCGTAGACAATGCAGGTTTTTTTTTGTATAATTTTTTGCTGTTTTATCATTTCTAGGCTTAACTGGCGAGCACTACGCACATTAGGACGAGCATACTCGTCCTGTGTGACAGCCGTCTGTGCGCGCGATCGAGAGCGGGGCAATGGCTGTAATACAGACACGGCCCCGCTCTGACAGCGGAGAGGAGAGAAACATCTTCTCTCTGCCGTTAACCCTTTGAATGCCGCGATGAAAGCTGATCGCGGCATTCAAAGAGGGGGGACTGCACATTGATCGCGTCACAGAAAATAACTGACGCGATCAAAGCCCACAACTCGTATGGGCAGACAGCCCAGGGTCCATTGAAGGACCCCAGGGCTGTATGAACATATTTCCTGTTAGGACATACTGAGATATGCCCTAACAACTGCCTGTGTACTATATAAAAGAGTATCCGGCACACCAATATAGCTATCAGCACCACTAGCGCTCGTCAATTCAGTTGCCCAGCACGGCTCAGTGCCTGATGAAGGTCACCTAGACCGAAACGTCGCACTCTGCCACTGGCATTAGAAACAAAAACAAAATAAAAAAATACCTTTTTTTCTATATTGGTGTGCCGGATACTCTTTTATATTTATGTTTGGGTTGGGCCCCTATCCGTGCAAAACCTCACCCTTCCACGTATCTGGTGCTATCTGAACCTTTACACAAACTGCCTGTGTACAATCAGTACACAGGCTAATGTACTAGCATATAGATCTATGCCAGTACATTAGTTACAAAATAAAAATCAAAATAAAAAATCCCTTTATGGGATTAAAAAAAGTTAAATGAATCTAAAAAAAAATGAATGAACAATAAATAAATAAAAAGTGAAAAAAATACACAAACACACATTTTTTATAATAAATAAACTTTTTAAACTATAAGTCCCGAAACATGAAATAATATAGACATATTTGGTATCGCCACGACCGTAACAACCTGTACAACAAATGTATAACATTATTTATGAGCGGTGTATGGTGTAAAAAAATAAACTGCAGCGGAACTGCTTTTTTTTCTGCATTTTCAGCAAAATAAAAATGTATAGAAATTAAACGATAATGTATTTGTACCAAAAAATGGTACCTACATAAAGTACAACTCGTCCCGCAAAAAACAAAGTCTCATACAACTACGTCGTACAAAAAATAAAAGTTATGAGCGTCGGGATGCAAAGAGGGGAAATGTAAAAAAAATTGCTCTGTCCTCAAGGCCAAAATTGGCCGTGTCCTTAAGGGGTTAAAGAGGCTCTGTCAGAACATAAGTGGCCTATCTTGTACATGATGTGATCGGCACTGTAATGTAGATTACAGCAGTGTTATTTATTTAGAAAATCTCATTTTTGACTGAGTTATGACCTATTTTAGCTTTATGCTAATGAGTTTCTCAATGGACAACTGGGCGTGTTTTACTATATGACCAAGTGGGCGTTGTGGAGAGTGTATGATGCTGACCAATCAGCGTCATACACTTCTCTCCATTCATTTACACTGCACATAGTGATCCTGCGTTGTTCACTATCGCTATCTACAGTGTAAATGAATGGGGAGAAGTGTATGACGCTGATTGGTCAGTGTCGTACACTCCTCAGTACAACGCCCACTTGGTCATATAGTAAAACACGCCCAGTTGTCCATTGAGAAAGTCATTAGCATAACTCTAATGTAGGTCATAACTCGGTAAAAAATGATCGTTTTTCTAAATAAAAAACTGCTGTAATCTACATTACAGCGCCGATCATATTATGTACAAGATAAAGAACTTATAATGTGGTGACAGAGCCTCTGAAAATAATAGCAAAAAAAATGTTTTATGTTTCGTCGATTTTTTTTTTTTTTTTTTTTTTTTTTTTTTTTTTGGGTAATTTTTGTTTTACACTAAAATAGACCTTTTATTTGTGATTGTCATGGTCTACCATAAATGTTGATATATTACATGTCTATTTTAGGGTAATTGAGTCTGGGCTAGCCTTACGACAATGATTGGCGGAGGGAACATTTATTTTGAGCAGGGTATTTTATGTGTAATTATTATTACGTTCTTTTGCACTTTATTTTACTTTTATTTTATTTATTTTTAAATTATGGTCAAAAAAGGCCTTTGGGAGACTTTATTTTGTTTTTTTCATCTTTTACACTATCCACTGTTAGGGTATATTCACACGCTTAACAAAATATGGCTGAAAATACGGAGCTATTTTCAAGGGAACTAGCGTTTTTGTGTCGTTTTTTACGGCTGTTCTTGGAGCTGTTTTTCTATTGAGTCAATGAAAATGGCTGTAGAAATGGCTCAAATAGTGACATGCACTTTTTACTAGGCGTCTTTTTACGCGTGGTCTTTCGAAAATGAGGCGTAAAAAAACAACCCGTCAGAACAGAGCGCCGTATTTCCAATTGAAATCAATGGGCAGATATTTGGAGGCGTTCAGTCCCCGCATTTTTAGCTGTTTTTCGGGGCGTTTACGGCCCAAAAAACATCTGAAAATAGGTCGTGTGAAGATACCCCAACAGCCCTATTTACAAGGGAAATCGGCCCTCTTATAGTGACGACTGTAACTAATAGGGCTGTGCTGGGTCTAACGGCACCCGGTGATCATTTGATCGCTGCCTCTATTCATATACACAGCGCTCATTGAGCGCTGCGTACAAGTGATCAGAGAAGATAGAAGCAGCAATAGCCGGGGACCCGACATTCAGCTGCCTGATCGCTCAGGCAGAAATCTAAAACCCGCGCCCCCCTCTAACAGCTCATCGCGCCCCCCGCAACGCAATCGGGGGGGGGGGGGGGGGGTGTGATGGTTGCTATGGCTGCCTGGGGGCTTAACGAAGGCCGCCAGGTCCGCCATCTTTGTGCACCTATTAAGCCTCTGGCAGGGCTTAATAGATGCCTCTCCGAATCACGATATACTGCAATACATTAGTATTGCAGTATATCGTGCAAGCGATCGAACGATCGCTGGTTGAAGTCCCCTAGGGGGACTAATAAAAAAGTAAAAATTAGTTAAATAAAGTTTTTGTTTTTTCTTTGTGTAAAAAGTATTAAGTTGCAACCCCCCCCCCTTTTCTCCCTAGAGCATAGTAAAATAAATAAACATAATTGGTATCGCCACGTCCGTAAAAGTGTGAACTGTTACAATATATCATTATTTAACCCGCACGGTGAACGCCGTAAAAAAAAAAAAAAAATTGTAAACGCCAGAATCTCTATTTTTTTGGTGACCTAATCTCCCGCAAAAAATGAAATAAAAAGTGATCAAACCGTCGCATGCACAACAAAATGGTATTATTAAAAACTACAGCTTATCCCGCAAAAAATAATCCCTCATACCACTTAATCGACGGAAAAATAAAGTAATGACTCTCGGAATTTGGCGACACAAAATACATTTTCTCTTTTACACTTAGGTGTTTACTTTGTAACAGTAGTAAAATATAGAAAAAACTATATGTATTTGGTATCGCCGTAATCTTGACCTACAGAATAAAGTTTAACGTGTTGTGTTTATTGCACAGTGAATTCTGTAAAAACGGTGCGCAAAAAAACATGGAGGAATTGCTGTTTTTTTTTATTTTCTACCCCACAGATAATTTTTTTCCCGTTTCCTAGTACATTATATCGCAAAATAAATGGGGCTACGAAAAACGACAACTCGTCCCGCGAAAATCAAGCCCTCATAGTACTATATAGACGGAAAAATAAAGATGTTATGGCTTTTGGAAAGTGGGGAGGAAAAAACGAAAATGAAAATCTGAAAGGGCTGGGGTTAAAGGGAATGTGTCGCTAGAAATTTTTTTTTGGGGGTTTTAGTTAAACAGTATATAAATGATTACACATTGTTATAAATTTTTTAATTTTTCCACAAGTCAGTAAATATTATAAATTAGATTCTAATTTATAACATTTCCATGTGCTGGTCACTAGAGGGAGCAATTCCCAAAATTGCAGCATTGCAATGTGGTAAAGCAAGCTCATTGCTTTATGCTGCAAATTTGGTGTAGACACACTTTCTCTAGTGTGCTCACACAATCCCCCCTCCTTGATCCTGGCTAGTGCCAGGAGAAAGGAGGGGGTTGTATGTTTAAACCTCCTACACTGTGTGCCACCATTTTTGAGCGAATGCACATTGTAGGAGGGTTAGATACAGTGGTAATCACACAGTATAACACGAACATACACAAACATAACTTATCTGTTCCTGCTGCCTCCGCTCCGTCCGCTCCTAGTCCTTGCTTCTGAACAGATGGACGGAAGCTGCGACCACAAGTAGTCATCTTACTGTCCGGCCGCGGCTTCCGGTCCACATGAAAATGGTGACAGATGTCGCTTGGCCGAAGACCTTCCTTTTGGACTGTGTGGGAGCGGCGCATGCGCCATTCCCACACAGACGGCGTACGCTATAGTGAATGGAAATGCTCCCATTCGCATTCACTATGGGGATGTATGTGCTGTATTCCATCTCTGTGTCGTTAATCGACACATACAGAGATGAAAATAAAATGGCAGCCCCCATAGAGAAGTAAAAGAGAGAAAAAAGTAAAACGCACATAAATAAAATTTATTTTCATGGCATACTAAAAGCAAAAACATATAAAAAAAAATTTCTGACACCTTCCCTTTAAGCTTGGACTAACAGGGTAAGACAATGAAGACTGGAAAGGAAAAGCAGGGGCGTAGCAGGGGGGGGGGCAGGCGAGGCATGTGCCCCGGGCGCAACTTAGAGGGGCGCCAGCACCGCACAGTCCATGATGCAGCAGTCTGCCTGGAGAGAGGGAGCAGACACACCGTAGCAGAGCACTGCAGAGGACAGGAAAACACAGGACAGTAGTGAGTACACAGTGTAAACAATTTAGTGCCTGGGAACACTAGCGTTTCTAAAATCATAAAATAAATGACATTATTTTATGATTTTAGAAACTTGTGTCTCCAGGCACATTATTTTTGTGGCTGCCGTAGTAGTGGTAATAAAAAAAACACATTTCTCCATTAAACATGTCTCTCTCTCTCGCTCTGTCTCACGCTCTCTCGCTCTGTCTCACGCTCTCTCGCTCTGTCTCACGCTCTCTCGCTCTGTCTCACGCTCTCTCGCTCTGTCTCACGCTCTCTCGCTCTGTCTCACGCTCTCTCGCTCTGTCTCACGCTCTCTCGCTCTGTCTCACGCTCTCTCGCTCTGTCTCACGCTCTCTCGCTCTGTCTCACGCTCTCTCGCTCTGTCTCACGCTCTCTCGCTCTGTCTCACGCTCTCTCGCTCTGTCTCACGCTCTCTCGCTCTGTCTCACGCTCTCTCGCTCTGTCTCACGCTCTCTCGCTCTGTCTCACGCTCTCTCGCTCTGTCTCACGCTCTCTCGCTCTGTCTCACGCTCTCTCGCTCTGTCTCACGCTCTCTCGCTCTGTCTCACGCTCTCTCGCTCTGTCTCACGCTCTCTCGCTCTGTCTCACGCTCTCTCGCTCTGTCTCACGCTCTCTCGCTCTGTCTCACGCTCTCTCGCTCTGTCTCACGCTCTCTCGCTCTGTCTCACGCTCTCTCGCTCTGTCTCACGCTCTCTCGCTCTGTCTCACGCTCTCTCGCTCTGTCTCACGCTCTCTCGCTCTGTCTCGCGCTCTCTCGCTCTGTCTCGCGCTCTCTCGCTCTGTCTCGCGCTCTCTCGCTCTGTCTCGCGCTCTCTCGCTCTGTCTCGCGCTCTCTCGCTCTGTCTCGCGCTCTCTCGCTCTGTCTCGCGCTCTCTCGCTCTGTCTCGCGCTCTCTCGCTCTGTCTCGCGCTCTCTCGCTCTGTCTCGCGCTCTCTCGCTCTGTCTCGCGCTCTCTCGCTCTGTCTCGCGCTCTCTCGCTCTGTCTCGCGCTCTCTCGCTCTGTCTCGCGCTCTCTCGCTCTGTCTCGCGCTCTCTCGCTCTGTCTCGCGCTCTCTCGCTCTGTCTCGCGCTCTCTCGCTCTGTCTCGCGCTCTCTCGCTCTGTCTCGCGCTCTCTCGCTCTGTCTCGCGCTCTCTCGCTCTGTCTCGCGCTCTCTCGCTCTGTCTCGCGCTCTCTCGCTCTGTCTCGCGCTCTCTCGCTCTGTCTCGCGCTCTCTCGCTCTGTCTCGCGCTCTCTCGCTCTGTCTCGCGCTCTCTCGCTCTGTCTCGCGCTCTCTCGCTCTGTCTCGCGCTCTCTCGCTCTGTCTCGCGCTCTCTCGCTCTGTCTCGCGCTCTCTCGCTCTGTCTCGCGCTCTCTCGCTCTGTCTCGCGCTCTCTCGCTCTGTCTCGCGCTCTCTCGCTCTGTCTCGCGCTCTCTCGCTCTGTCTCGCGCTCTCTCGCTCTGTCTCGCGCTCTCTCGCTCTGTCTCGCGCTCTCTCGCTCTGTCTCGCGCTCTCTCGCTCTGTCTCGCGCTCTCTCGCTCTGTCTCGCGCTCTCTCGCTCTGTCTCGCGCTCTCTCGCTCTGTCTCGCGCTCTCTCGCTCTGTCTCGCGCTCTCTCGCTCTGTCTCGCGCTCTCTCGCTCTGTCTCGCGCTCTCGCGCTCTGTCTCGCGCTCTCGCGCTCTGTCTCGCGCTCTCGCGCTCTGTCTCGCGCTCTCGCGCTCTGTCTCGCGCTCTCGCGCTCTGTCTCGCGCTCTCGCGCTCTGTCTCGCGCTCTCGCGCTCTGTCTCGCGCTCTCGCGCTCTGTCTCGCGCTCTCGCGCTCTGTCTCGCGCTCTCGCGCTCTGTCTCGCGCTCTCGCGCTCTGTCTCGCGCTCTCGCGCTCTGTCTCGCGCTCTCGCGCTCTGTCTCGCGCTCTCGCGCTCTGTCTCGCGCTCTCGCGCTCTGTCTCGCGCTCTCGCGCTCTGTCTCGCGCTCTCGCGCTCTGTCTCGCGCTCTCGCGCTCTGTCTCGCGCTCTCGCGCTCTGTCTCGCGCTCTCGCGCTCTGTCTCGCGCTCTCGCGCTCTGTCTCGCGCTCTCGCGCTCTGTCTCGCGCTCTCGCGCTCTGTCTCGCGCTCTCGCGCTCTGTCTCGCGCTCTCGCGCTCTGTCTCGCGCTCTCGCGCTCTGTCTCGCGCTCTCGCGCTCTGTCTCGCGCTCTCGCGCTCTGTCTCGCGCTCTCGCGCTCTGTCTCGCGCTCTGTCTCGCGCTCTGTCTCGCGCTCTGTCTCGCGCTCTGTCTCGCGCTCTGTCTCGCGCTCTGTCTCGCGCTCTGTCTCGCGCTCTGTCTCGCGCTCTGTCTCGCGCTCTGTCTCGCGCTCTGTCTCGCGCTCTGTCTCGCGCTCTGTCTCGCGCTCTGTCTCGCGCTCTGTCTCGCGCTCTGTCTCGCGCTCTGTCTCGCGCTCTGTCTCGCGCTCTGTCTCGCGCTCTGTCTCGCGCTCTGTCTCGCGCTCTGTCTCGCGCTCTGTCTCGCGCTCTGTCTCGCGCTCTGTCTCGCGCTCTGTCTCGCGCTCTGTCTCGCGCTCTGTCTCGCGCTCTGTCTCGCGCTCTGTCTCGCGCTCTGTCTCGCGCTCTGTCTCGCGCTCTGTCTCGCGCTCTGTCTCGCGCTCTGTCTCGCGCTCTGTCTCGCGCTCTGTCTCGCGCTCTGTCTCGCGCTCTGTCTCGCGCTCTGTCTCGCGCTCTGTCTCGCGCTCTGTCTCGCGCTCTGTCTCGCGCTCTGTCTCGCGCTCTGTCTCGCGCTCTGTCTCGCGCTCTGTCTCGCGCTCTGTCTCGCGCTCTGTCTCGCGCTCTGTCTCGCGCTCTGTCTCGCGCTCTGTCTCGCGCTCTGTCTCGCGCTCTGTCTCGCGCTCTGTCTCGCGCTCTGTCTCGCGCTCTGTCTCGCGCTCTGTCTCGCGCTCTGTCTCGCGCTCTGTCTCGCGCTCTGTCTCGCGCTCTGTCTCGCGCTCTGTCTCGCGCTCTGTCTCGCGCTCTGTCTCGCGCTCTGTCTCGCGCTCTGTCTCGCGCTCTGTCTCGCGCTCTGTCTCGCGCTCTGTCTCGCGCTCTGTCTCGCGCTCTGTCTCGCGCTCTGTCTCGCGCTCTGTCTCGCGCTCTGTCTCGCGCTCTGTCTCGCGCTCTGTCTCGCGCTCTGTCTCGCGCTCTGTCTCGCGCTCTGTCTCGCGCTCTGTCTCGCGCTCTGTCTCGCGCTCTGTCTCGCGCTCTGTCTCGCGCTCTGTCTCGCGCTCTGTCTCGCGCTCTGTCTCGCGCTCTGTCTCGCGCTCTGTCTCGCGCTCTGTCTCGCGCTCTGTCTCGCGCTCTGTCTCGCGCTCTGTCTCGCGCTCTGTCTCGCGCTCTGTCTCGCGCTCTGTCTCGCGCTCTGTCTCGCGCTCTGTCTCGCGCTCTGTCTCGCGCTCTGTCTCGCGCTCTGTCTCGCGCTCTGTCTCGCGCTCTGTCTCGCGCTCTGTCTCGCGCTCTGTCTCGCGCTCTGTCTCGCGCTCTGTCTCGCGCTCTGTCTCGCGCTCTGTCTCGCGCTCTGTCTCGCGCTCTGTCTCGCGCTCTGTCTCGCGCTCTGTCTCGCGCTCTGTCTCGCGCTCTGTCTCGCGCTCTGTCTCGCGCTCTGTCTCGCGCTCTGTCTCGCGCTCTGTCTCGCGCTCTGTCTCGCGCTCTGTCTCGCGCTCTGTCTCGCGCTCTGTCTCGCGCTCTGTCTCGCGCTCTGTCTCGCGCTCTGTCTCGCGCTCTGTCTCGCGCTCTGTCTCGCGCTCTGTCTCGCGCTCTGTCTCGCGCTCTGTCTCGCGCTCTGTCTCGCGCTCTGTCTCGCGCTCTGTCTCGCGCTCTGTCTCGCGCTCTGTCTCGCGCTCTGTCTCGCGCTCTGTCTCGCGCTCTGTCTCGCGCTCTGTCTCGCGCTCTGTCTCGCGCTCTGTCTCGCGCTCTGTCTCGCGCTCTGTCTCGCGCTCTGTCTCGCGCTCTGTCTCGCGCTCTGTCTCGCGCTCTGTCTCGCGCTCTGTCTCGCGCTCTGTCTCGCGCTCTGTCTCGCGCTCTGTCTCGCGCTCTGTCTCGCGCTCTGTCTCGCGCTCTGTCTCGCGCTCTGTCTCGCGCTCTGTCTCGCGCTCTGTCTCGCGCTCTGTCTCGCGCTCTGTCTCGCGCTCTGTCTCGCGCTCTGTCTCGCGCTCTGTCTCGCGCTCTGTCTCGCGCTCTGTCTCGCGCTCTGTCTCGCGCTCTGTCTCGCGCTCTGTCTCGCGCTCTGTCTCGCGCTCTGTCTCGCGCTCTGTCTCGCGCTCTGTCTCGCGCTCTGTCTCGCGCTCTGTCTCGCGCTCTGTCTCGCGCTCTGTCTCGCGCTCTGTCTCGCGCTCTGTCTCGCGCTCTGTCTCGCGCTCTGTCTCGCGCTCTGTCTCGCGCTCTGTCTCGCGCTCTGTCTCGCGCTCTGTCTCGCGCTCTGTCTCGCGCTCTGTCTCGCGCTCTGTCTCGCGCTCTGTCTCGCGCTCTGTCTCGCGCTCTGTCTCGCGCTCTGTCTCGCGCTCTGTCTCGCGCTCTGTCTCGCGCCTCCCAGCTGTCCCGGGCGGCCGGGGGTATGTCCCGCTGATTTACAGGGAAAGTCATTCTGCCCTGCCAATCGGCGCCTTTCATAGACGCAAGCATCGCGATCACGTCATCGTGCTGCTTGCTACGTTCAACCCCAGAAGACCAGCGCAGAAGAGAGCAGGTCTCCATTGCCGCCGGACGGTGCTGGAACAAGATTAAAGTGAGTTTGTTTAGTTTGTCTTTTTATCCTACTAAAAAAGTGTGGCATTATCTACGAGAGGGGGGGGGGGCTCTATCTACAGGGGGGTTATATACTGGGGTGGGCTATATGTGCAGCACTATATACAGATGTGGGCTACATGTGAAGCACTATATCCAGCGGTGGGCTATATCTACAGGGGGGCTATATACAGGGGTGGGCGACTAGGGGGAGCTATATGTGGGACACTATATACAGCGGTGGGTAATATGGGGGGCACTATCTACAGGGGGCGCTGTGGCAGGCACGATCTACAATGGGTATGGTGTGTGTGGGAAACAGTGTATGGTGTTATAATTAGAGGTGCAGCGTATGGCGCTATTATATTTAGGGGCATAGTGTGAGGTATAATGAGAACTTTATTTTTGTTTATAGTTGTAGAAATGTTTGAAAAGTGAGAAGCTGAAGACATCTGAGCGGCAAACTGCAGAAATGGGCTGTGGCCGGGAGCAGTCTGAGAGGTCTGGACCGGATGTAGAAAAATAACTAGAATCTGAGACGTCACCGGTGAGTCAAAGAGGCTCTGTCACCATATTATAAGTCCCCTATCTCCTACATAAGTAGATGGGCGCCGTAATGTAGGTGAGCAGTGTTTTTTTAATTTGAAAAACAATCTTTTTTTTTTTTACCACGTTATGAGCTATTTTAGCTTTATTCTAATTAATTTCTTAATGCCCAACTGGGCGTGTTTTTACTTTAGACCAAGTGGGCGTTGTAAAGAGAAGTGTATGACCGTGACCAATCCGCGTCACAAAACTACTCTCCATTCATTTACTCAGCGCACAGTGACACTGCGTTCCTGAAGTGTCTTGACAGTGGATAGACATTCCTTCCAGCCAGGACAGGATGTGTATTCACAATCCTGACACTTCGGTAACGTTTGTGTGGGATTTATAGCAGAGCAAGCGTAATCTCGCGAGATCAGGCTGTAAATAACAGGTTACAGCGAGATTATGCTTGCTCTGCTGAAAATCCCACACAAACGTTACCGAAGTGTCAGGATTGTGAATAGACAACACGTCCTGGCTGGAAGGAATGTCTATTCACTGTCAAGACACTTCAGTAACGTTAATGTGTTAGTATAAGACAGCACATACTGATCTAGCAGGATCTCTGCGCTGAGGAAATGAATGGAGGGAAGTGTATGACGCTGATTGGTCAGCGTCATACACTCCGCTGTACAACGCCCACTTGGTCTAAAGTAAAAACACGCCCAGTTGGGCATTAAGAAACTAATTAGCATAAAGCTAAAATCGCTAATAACGTGGTAAAAATAGATCGTTTTTCTAAAGAAACACTGCTGTCGCCTACATTACTGCGCCCATTTCCTTATGTAGGAGATAGGGCACTTATAATGTCGTGACAGAGCCTCTTTAATGTAATGGTTTGTTCTGCCTCTAACCAGTACTGTAGTCACTGTATAATCTGCAGTGAGAGGATGGGTGGTATGATTATGATATAATTTTTTTGACTTTTGTTTTTTAAACAGCAACTTCCAGCATATCCTTACTATTGTTCGGGTCATGCTGGGAGCTGGAAACCATTTAGTGCAAACCTATACGGCAGGGGTTGCACTAAATTGAGCTGTATTTGTGCTGGTGTTGTATATATGTAATGAGCTGGGTTCTGGTGCTGTATATACGTACTGAGCTTGATTCTGGAGCTGTATTTATGTACTGAGCTTTGTTCTGGTACTGTATATATGTAATAAGCTGTGTTCTGGGTGTGTGTTTGTGTATATATAAAAAAAATGGGGGGGGGGGGGGTTGGTCAAGTGTCTTCTGCCACGTCAAGTGTCTTCTGCTTCATCGGATACTGCCCGCCACGTCTGGCGCCACCTGCCGCACCAGTCTCCATCTGTGCTGGAGCCACAGCCACCGCCCGGACTGTTTCAGGTACCCAAGCATTACTGTCTGCCATTGACTTCCGTATAGACTGTGACCTGGTCAGCTGCCTCCCCGCTACGGCGGAGCGGCCTAGTGGGTCCACATACCCTGTGTCCGTGACACACGTCATTGATTGGTAGGGAAAACAAACACGGCGAGGGGGAAGGAGATGTCGGGAAAGAGGTTGGTGGGGGGCGCCAAACTGAATTTTTGCCCCGGGTGCTGGAGAACCTAGCTACGCCTCTGGGAAAAGGATGGAGCATGAGCTGTGCATGTTGAGCAGACAGATTTCCGTTCTCTTTTTTTTTTACTGGGTAGAATAATATAACAGATCAATCTATCCTGTCTACTAAAACTCAACAGAAACCTGAAAGAATGGAGGCTAAATAATCCCAACTGATTGCACTTTCCATGAGCAAAATACTTCTGAGATCAATCAGGTAACCTAAATATTTCTCTGCTTTTTTTTTTTTTTTATATATATAAGAAATATAAAACACAACAATCCGTTTTCACTTAGCCCGAACAGCAGCACAATAATGGGGTATTTCTGCCCCTGTGTACTAGTAAGACAGATGGAATTTTTAATTTAATCTATCTTCTAAGCACTTCTATCTTCTAAACTCTTATTAACTAAAACCCCCTCCCTACAAAAGGTTGTCTAGCCCCTCCTACCATGTGTTTATCGTAGAAGTAGTAGCCTTAATTATGGCGTGAAGCTTGTGCTGCTGTTAGGACTAAGATCTCATGCACACGACTGTAATTTTCATCCGTTGTTACGGAATGCGAAACCCGTGCGAAATTGCAGACCCATCAATTTCTATTGGCCATGGACACCTTTTTGTATATTGACGGATGTCTGTGCTAAAGAAATGATCTGCAATTCATAGGACATGTCCAATTCTTGTCCGGAAATGCAGTATGGACTTGGTCATAGAAGTCTATGCGCGCTTCTGCAATTGCGGATGGCTACGGATACAGACAGCAAAATACCTTATGTTCGTCTGCACCGCCTGACGGCCGCAGCCATGGGTCGGCGAGCACTGGCCCCAGTCTCCTCCTCATGAGACGCCAACGCTCACTTCCACTCACCTCGGCCGGGTCCCGTAGGACTTTAATGTGTAATCAGCACATGAGTGCCCTGGACTATAAGAAGGGCCCAGTCCCTTTCTTCCAGGCCTGAGCATTGTTTGTCGTATCCTTGTTCGTCTCCTAGTGTTTTCCAGTTCCTGTATCCCGTGCTTTCCTGGTCAAGTGCCGTGCCGTGCCGTACTGAGCTGAAGTCGTGCTGTACTGTATACACGCCTGTCCTGCTACACCACGCCTTCGTCTGCCTGCTGCCTAGTCCCAGCCGTGCCTGCCTTGCTACTGTCAGAGTTGCCACAGGTACCCTATACTAACTATAGACTGTGACCTGCCCCCTGTTGGCCAGCTGCCATACCGCCAAGGCGGTATGGCCCAGTGTATCCACGAACCCTACGTGACAGTACGCACAGGCCATGGACCCCGCTGGTAGATCCAAGATTACGTCACAAGTGATGCAGACGGATATGCTGGACCACCGGTCTCGACAGGACCAACTCCTCCAGGCCTTGAACATTTTCGCACGTCGGCAGGAGGCACAAGCTGCCGTTCCTCCTACTACACCTCCTGGCAGTACTCCTCCTCAGACTACACCCCCTGGCAGTGTTGATCGTCATTTTTCTTTGCCACTTCCTGACCGCTATGATGGAGACGCAGGCACCTGTCGTGGATTTTTTAATCCGTGTCGGATCCACTACAGCCTGTATTCAAGGGCATTTTCATCTGATGGCGCAAGGGTCTCTTTCATCATCTCTCTTCTTACTGGCAAGGCCCTTGCATGGGCGAATCCTATCTGGGAGAGACAAGGACCAGAGACCCGTGACTTCCAGGTGTTCCTCTGGTCATTTCGCACAGTGTTTGAGGAGCCTGGACGAGTCTCTTCTGAAGCAGCTTACTTGCTGAACCTGCGCCAAGGAGACATCTCCGCGGGCGAGTACGCCATCCACTTGGCGGGAGAACTGTTGTGGAACAATGAGGCCCCGGTGTCTAAATTCTGGCATGGACTGTCCCCTAAAATTAAGGACGAACTTGCCACTCGAGACCTGCCGTCTACCCTGGATGACCTAATCGTTCTGGACGCCTGGATTGAAGGCTCCGAGAACGGCTCAAAGAGGTTAGTCGGGAGAGAGGTCTTCCTAGACCGTTCCCTACTTTGCAGCAACCCCTGCTGTCCTCAGATTCCAATCCTCCTAAGGAGTCTCTGAGGATGGACCAATGTAAGCTATCTACCCAGGAGAGACCGCAGACGCACTTCGGGACTCTGTCTTTATTGCGGCCTCGGAGGTCATCTTGTGCGTTTGTGTCCCCAAATGCCCCAAAGCCTAGGGTTGGTAGGATAAACAACCTTGGGCAAAGAAGGACTCCCGTCTAAATTGTCCATACCCGTGTCATAGTGTCCGGTGAGAAAACGCATCAGGTCTCTGTGTATCTGGACTCGGGATCCGCTGCTAATTTCATTTGTAGAGACCTGGTGGACCTTCAATTACCCACTACACCTTTGGAGAGACTGTTGATGGTTGCATCGGTAAATGGACTACCTCTGCCAGACCCAGTTATAGCCGTGACCAAGCCGCTGAGGCTCCAAGTAGGGGCTCTCCTCTCCGAGCTTCTATCTTTCTATGTCCTATCCAAGGCCGTTAACCCCGTGCTGCCTTGGCTCCGACTACATGCCCCAGTCCTGGACTGGTACTCTGGAGAGGTTCTCCAGTGGGCCCCCGAGTGTCAGCCATTGCCTGGTGCAGATTCGTTCTGCTCCGCCTCCTCCGCTTCGGTCATTGTCAGGATTGCCTGGTCATTATGCTGCATTTTCGGACGTCTTCAGCAAAAGAGATGCGGAGACACTGCCCCCACACCGGGCGTATGACTGACCTATCGAGCTGATTCCTGGTGCATCCCTTTCCCTTGTTAGGGTATATCCTCTCTCCTTGCCAGAGACTCTGTCCATGCCCTATTGACTACATACCCCCTGAGGAAACACTGATCGTGAAACGCGCGTTGGGGTTCAACACACGTCATGCAGGCTGCTAGGACCAGTGAGATGGGTAAGGTTATGCTTTTTAATGGACACTAGTTGCATTCCCTTCTATTATATGGACTGATTTGTCCAGACTTTATGCACTTGCACTTTTTGATAGGGTGCCACCATTCTTGGAACTTTGCATCACCTATACCTTAAACTAGAGATTATAGTATACCTTGTCTAAAGCATAGGTTTTATTATCCTGACATGTACATGTGAGCTTGTATAGAGTCTTCTAGGTTTTGATACCATTTTTAATTGGCTGTCTAACCTTCATGTTAAATAAAATTGTTATATAGCTATTGTACTCCGTTTTTCTGTATGGCATTAATTGTGGAGTGGCCTCATAGTTATGAAAGGGAAGAGGTCCCTTGTGGACATATCTCAGCACGTTACCGTACTATTCTAGGAGTTTATATATTCATAAATCTGTAATGACACTATTTTTCTGTTTGAGATGGAACAAATCATTTGCTTTCCACACACATATTTATTTGTGTATATGTAGAGATAAGCAGCACTCTGCGACAGATTCCAACACGGTAATGGGTGCAAGCAGGTAATCCAGATCCGTGTATTCTAAAACATAAACGAAAGAAATCCCACAGCACTCCGATGGTTCCAAAAAGTATGAGATTTATTCAGTCAACGGCTGCAATGTTTCCATCCTGCTATAGGACCTTTTTCAAGCATAGTGACACAGCAATACTTGCAGGTGTACATAAGACATGTGCTGTCACTATGCTTGAAAAAGGTCCTATATCAGGATGGAAACGTTGCAGCTGTTGACTGAATAAATCGCATATTTTTTGGAACCATCGGAGTGCTGTGGGAATACTTTCGTGTATGTGTGTGTGTGTGTGTGTGTGTGTATATATATATATATATATATACATACATACATACATACATACATACATACATACATACATACATACATACATACATACATACATACATACACACACAAACTACCACCGTTCAAAAGTTTAGGGTCACTTAGAAATGTCCTTGATTTTTAAAGAAAAGCAGTTTTTTTTCAATGAAGGTAACATTAAATTAATCAGAAATACACTCTATACATTGTTAATGTGCTAAATGACTATTCTAGCTGCAAATGTCTGGTTTTTAATGCAATATCTACATAGGTGTATAGAGGCCCATTTCCAGCAACCATCACTCCAGTGTTCTAATGGTACATTGTGTTTGCTAACTGTGTTAGAAGGCTAATGGATGATTAGAAAACCCCTGACAACCCTTGTGTTAGCACTGCTGTAAACAGTTTTGCTGTTTAGATGAGCTATAAAACTGACCTTCCTTTGAGCTAGTTGAGAATCTGGAGCATTACATTTGTGGGATCGATTAAACTCTCAAAATGGCTAGAAAAAGAGGGCTTTCATGTGAAACTCGACAGTCTATTCTTGTTCTTAGAAATGAAGGCTATTCTATGCGAGAAATTGCCAAGAAACTGATGATTTCCTACAACGGTGTGTACTACTCCCTTCAGAGGACACAGGCTCTAACCAGAGGAGAAAGTGAAGTGGGAGGCCCCGCTGCACAACTGAGCGACAAGTACATTAGTACAAGTAGCCACCATTTACCTTCCCAAATTATAGGGAATCCCAATAAGTGAATTTCTTTGAATCAGACGAAATTGTTCTTAATTTGAAGACTTTAAAGGAGATGCTCAAGATCTTACATCCTGTTTTGTAAATAGGGGGTACCCCAAAAAATGTATTAAAAAAAAGGATACAATAGAGCCATAAGACAAGATAGGAAGTAAATCCTTGATAGGGTAAAATAAGAAAAGTATGATAACAGAGTACGGTTTATTTCAAGGTATGGTTCCCATTGGAATTTGTTACGCAATTTAATGTTTAAAAACTTGCCACATCTAACTTTGGACAAGAAGATTGGCTCAATAGTTGGGGACGCACCAAGTATGGTACCAAGGAAAGCTCCCACTTTAAAAGATCTCTTGGTGAGCTCTGAATTTAAAAGAAAGACCATAGATAACGAAACATGGTGAAATAAACGTCCAAAGGGGATGTACATGTGCGGCTCTTGCAATTGTTGCAAATATGTTTTTGAAGTCCGTTACCTTCTTCGATAGTGAACATAAGAGAATTTAAGGTCCATAATTTTATTAACTGTCCAACTATTGTGGTCTATTCAATCATATGCCCATGTTTCAAGCAATACATTGGAAAAATGAAACGAGAGTTAGACAAGAATAAGGGAACATCTCTCTGACATCCCAAAGGGTGAAATGAAAAGCCCATTGGCAGAACATTTTAAAATACATCATAGACACTCACCCAAGGGTTGAAAATTTATGGGAATTTATCAACTCTTTGAGGATAGAAGAGGTGGCGATTGTAACCGCATTCTCTTACAGAAAGAAACTATGTGGATTTACACATTGGGAACTCTTAATCCTAGAGGACTAAACAATGAAATTAAAATCAATATGTTTTTATGACCTATTCAATAAATTTATTTTCCCGTATTGGTGGACATGTATTCTGTGGGGTTGACGGTATGCCAGTCTCTCGGACTCCACCTATGGATCGATCGCCAAGCGACTTATCCTCAAACTGATTCAACCCAATCTGGGCAAACACTTTGTGAAACCCTTTCTCTTTGAGAAGGGAAAGACTTCCATTCTTTTAAAATGGGAATGGATGAACTTATCTGATGAATGAACCATCAATTCTGACTATTTTCTGCCTCCGAGTGGTGGGGACTCGGTCCCTACAGATTTATATTTGTATTGGACCCACTCCCTTCCATTCGGAGGCAGATATTAAACCCCTGAATTCCCTAAAAAGTCTTTTGGGTTTTGGGGAACCCGGTGGAACACTCATGTCTCAAAGTAAACATATCTGTTTTTCGCTTTGGTGGGGGATGCGTGGATTTCTCTGGGCTGGCTGTATACCAGTGCCCCAGGGTTCTCCACGCACCAACCACCAAACTTAAAATAGGAGTCTCCCTTCAGAAATATTATTTTCTTGTGACAAATTGGTAGGCCTAGTAGATGCTGTCTGTCCCTGAGTGGTGGGGGCCCGGTCCCTTTGGAAAAAAAAGTTTTTCTGAATTGGACTTGCTCCCTGTCACCCGGAGACAGACGACATATCAATTTTTTTTAATAGATGAAACTCTGTGGGACATTCTTTTTCATCCCTATAATTAATAGGCATATTACCTCTTTTGGACTCATGGACTGTCCCATGACAGAATTTATCTGGGGCTCGTTTTATATCATCCGGAAATGCATCATGGATCTCTTCAGAATGAAATATTAATTTAATAAAATTTAGGTTTTTTTTGGGTTTTTTTTCAATTTTTCTTTATTTTCAATTCTATTTTGCTTTTATACATTTGTCATTTTTATTTTATTTAAAGACACTACTGATCACTAATTGGTTTGTCAGGGATAAATGACACAAAGAAATAAGATTTTATATGCAATGTACTGTAGGTATATTTAATAGTACCAAATATATGTGTATGTTTCCCGACAGAACTGCTTGATGGAATATTTATGGTAATTTATAAAAATAAAAAAGAAATGCATGTCATGACGTTCCAGGTTTGAATTACCGGAATAGAATCCGTATCTAATGATAGATCTTAACATATGGGTCTAGCTAGTTCCCTTTAAATTCGGCACTGTAAAGATGCCAGACTTTATTGAACTTACAGAATAGCTCTGAGGAAATCCTGGTCCGGGATGAAACGCGTCAGCTGATTAATCAATCCACACCTGGCAGGTAGTGACGTCAACCTTGCCTCGTTCTGCAGTCTCCAGCTTTGCCGAAAACTCAACGTGGATAGCAGCACAGCACGATACTGACTCTTCAGAGTAAGAGTGTGCTTCATTGCCAATTTTATTCACCCTCATGTGAAATCTCAGCTGCCCCCGAGTATATGAAAATCTAAGCCGCTTAAATAAGCATCGACCATGGATGGACTGGGTACAAGAGATCTCCTTTGTGAGAATTAAGAGCGGCCATTGAAAGATCGAAGGGGCAAAAACCTGACTGGTATAGCTCAAAAATCTGTTTCAACTCAACGTATGTTCCAGGAGGAAGAACACAGTGGAAAGGAGGGAATCTCCAGCCTACCCTAAATTATGAGAAACCAACATAAAGATGAGTATTAAACAGATTTGAAGTCTTTACTCACTATCATTACCATCTTATAAGAGGAGCTATCCTTGCTAGTTTTGGATCAAAATATATATATAAAAAAATTAAAATATAAAAAAGGAGAAAAAACCGCAAGTGTGAACTGAGACCAACGGTTCCTGAACAAAAATCTTATTAAGCCGTTTTCCAGTTAAATACTCTTGTGTCTCTTGAATAACATATGTATCGAATTTATACTACTTAGAAAATGATGTGTTATTATGTTTAGAGGGGGATAAATTGATGGAAGTAATGTTAGAAACGTATGTATTGGGTATCCTGGCCAGGAGACCTTTTTAATTGTGCACATCTGGTTTGAAAAAAAATGTGTTAATTCAAACCTTTTTCCTTTTCCCCAAAAATTTTCTTTCATTATGGAAAGAGATATATATATATATATATATATATATATATATGTATGTATATATTAGTAAATCCTTTCAAAATAAGAGACAACACACCTTGATAGTGAAAAAAGTGGATTTATTCACCACATGCAACGTTTCAGCCCTACTCCATGGGGCCTTTCTCAAGCATTATATATATCTATATATCTTTAAAATATAATTTTATATAGAATTTTTAATAAAATTAATCTTATCCCAAAGAGTGTCTGGTTTGTTTTGGAAAATATCTTTTTCTTTTTACATTAGTCTCTAGTTTGGGAATTAGACGCCTCACAGGTCCTCAACTGGCAGCTTCATTAAATAGTACCCGCAAAACGCCAGTGTCCACGTCTACAGTGAAGAGGCGACTCCGGGATGCTGGCTTTCAGTGCAGAGTGGCTAAGAAAATGCCATATCTGAGACTGGCTAATAAAAGGAAAATATTAATATGGGCAAAAGCACACAGACATTGGACCGAGGAAGATTGGAAAAAAGTGTTATGGACAGACGAATCGAAGTTTGAGGTGTTTGGATCACACAGAAGAACATTTGTGAGACGTAGAACAACTGAAAAGATGCTGGAAGAGTGCTTGATGCCATCTGTCAAGCATAGTGGAGGTAATGTGATGGTCTGGGGTTGCTTTGGTGCTGGTAAAGTGGGAGATTTGTACAAGGTAAAAGGAATTTTGAATAAGGAAGGCTATCACTCCATTTTGCAACGCCATGCCATACCCTGTGGACAGCGCTTGATTGGAGCCGATTTCATTCAACAGGACAATGACCCAAAGCACACCTCCAAATTATGCAAGAACTATTTAGGGAAGAAGCAGGCAGCTGGTATTCTATCTGTAATGGAGTAGCCAGCGCAGTCACCAGATCTCAACCCCATAGAGCTGTTGTAAGAGCAGCTTGACCGTATGGTACGCAAGAAGTGCCCATCAAGCCAATCCAACTTGTGGGAGGGACTTCTAGAAGCATGGGGTGAAATTTCTCCCGATTACCTCAGCAAATTAACAGCTAGAATGCCAAAGGTCTGCAATGCTGTAATTGCTGCAAATGGAGCATTCTTTGACGAAAGCAAAGTTTGAAGGAGAAAATTATTATTTCAAATAAAAATCATCATTTCTAACCTTGCCAATGTCTTGACTATATTTTCCAGTAATTTTGCAACTCCTTTGATAACTAGAAGTGAGTTTTCATGGAAAACACAATTGTCTGGGTGACCCCAAACTTTTGAACCGTAGTGTGTGTGTGTGTGTGTGTGTGTGTGTGTGTGTGTATAATATATATATGACAAAAAACACATTTGACCCTGGGTAGTCAGCGGGTGCAATATATAGTCAGAGAAGGAATGCCTGCAGGCAAACAAAACCCTATTTCCTGACCACCCAATAGATAATAAGGATAAAGTTAGAGTTTACAACCTTTATTAAGCTACGTGTAGCAAGAACAAACTATGCACATAAATTTTAAAAATTTCACTGCCACAGACCGAAGTCAGTTTAACAGCTGGAGAAACCCAGCAGAGTATCTGAAAATTGCGGTGTCTGCCGACACTCGGCACACACCGCAATTTTCAGATACTCTGCTGGGTTTCTCCAGCTGTTAAACTGACTTCGGTCTGTGGCAGTGACATTTTTAAAATTTATGTGCATAGTTTGTTCTTGCTACACGTAGCTTAATAAAGGTTGTAAACTCTAACTTTATCCTTATCTATTGGGTGGTCAGGAAATAGGGTTTTGTTTGCCTGCAGGCATTCCTTCTCTGACTATAATATATATATATCTCGTATAACAGCTTGTTGCTTTATTAAAACAAACACAAAAACCCTCATTGGTTTGGTCCGAGCCTACCCTTGTAGTTTACCTAGTGGTACAAACCAGTTGGCAGCTTCTGATTGGACGGTTTGAAAGATCCCATCCTCAGAGTTCCTCTGCACCAGCCGTCTCCATAGAACTGTTGGTGTCAGTTGAGCAGATAATAGACAGCGAGAGACTTGAGATTTGTTTAAGAGGCGATGTTTAGGGGTGTGCGACCTGTACGTAATCATGTGGCGCTGCACCCTCCCAGCATGTAGGGGGCACCACTGGGCTCTGCCACTATTCTGTCCTCTCCTCCTCGTTACACACACGGAGGAAACCAGAGCCGAGGAGGAAGCTCCGTCACAGCCTGTCCTGCAAGAAACCTGTGATCCTGTCAGCAAGGAGAGATGTCTGTGTTTGTGTGTATATATTCCAGTATGTGTGTGTATATATATCTTTGTTAGTGTGTATATATATATATATGTGCCTGTGGGTGTAGTTCAGAGTGTGATATCTGTGATTTTACATAGGACTGCATGTAACATCTACTACATTATCTGCACAGTGTATATATGGGTATGTATGTAAAGTGTCTTTGTGCTTGTATATATGTGCCTATTATGTATTTGTGTGTTTGTGTATGTATATTCCAGAATGTGTGTGTATATATATATTTGCCTGTTTGTCTAAATATGTCCCTCTATGTATGTGCAGTATATATGTCCAGTATGTGTGTCTATATGTGGTTCATTTTTGGTTTGTAGATGGCGGCAATAGAGAATCCCGCACAGGGCGCCATCCAACCGAAGGCTGACCATGACGATGTTTATATATAAGTAAGTGCAAATATGGCAGCTAAGAGCTTTTATAATGTGACATCTAGTCATGAAATCCATGAAATATGGACAGAACCGGAGGAAAGTCTCTCAGCTTATGTGAAGCAGTAAATGACTCTACAACTTGTAATGTTTATACAAGGACCTTCCCAAGAAACTTTCCTCATCCTCTGTTGTAATATTATACAATGCGCGGACCTGACATTATATCTGGCAATGATTGTTACATCACGGTCCAGTCACTAGTACAGCTGTAAGGATGGTGAAGACAACAGGCAGGGGAAGAACAGAGACATAAGACACTAAGGGGGGGGGGGGCGGTCTTTTATCAACTCTTCTACGCCAGGCGTAGAGCACACCTCCCAACCGTCCCGGATCCGGCCGGACAGTCCCGATTTCTCACCTCTGTCCTGGGCAGTCTGCAAAATGTCCCGCTGGCCGCTGCATCAAAATAGCTGATCGCTGCTGACTGCAGCAGCGATCAGAAGAATGCAGGTCCTACTGTAGCCGGCCCTACTGCTGCCACTTTCTGCTCTGCTTTGACGTCACTCACCGTCAGAAGAATGCAGGAGTCTTGCGGCGGTTTTCTCACTGGGATCGATGCCGGCCTGGGAGTTGACCAGTCCAGTCACCTGACCTGTCACCTGACCTCACCTGGACTGGTCCACTCCCGGGCAGGCATCGACACCAGTGAGAACGCAGCTAGCTGCAAGACTCCTGCCTTCTTCTAACGGTGAGTGACGTCAAAACAGAGCGGAGAGTGGCAACAGTAGGGCCGGCTACCTCTACCGCTCTGGCGGCAATGTGGCACCTACAGGGGGACTGTGGAGCTATTTACAGGGTACTGTGTGTGGCGCAATCTACAGGGGTGCTGTATCTGGCGCTATGTATAGGGGGCCTGTGTCTGGAGCGATCTACAGGGGCGCTGTGTTTGGCGCCATCTACAACGGGGCTGTATCTGGAGCTATCTACAGGGGGGCTATATCTGGAGCTATCTACAGGGGGGCTCTGGTGGATGATTTTTCCGTTGACCGGTAGCAGTTACACAACTGGAAAAAAAAATCCCCATCATCTAACGCTGCTTCCTGAAAAGTCATCCACCACAGGGTCTCCCTCTTGACTTTAATTGTTCTCAGCCTTTTGGTTTATCCTGCAGCTGCTGCAGTGATGAGCAAATGTTATACCCAAGATAGGAGAAGTAACAAAGACGATATAACCTGAAATGTAATATCTGTAATATCCAGACAGTCTAGAGATACGCAGTGAGAATTTGCGCGTGTTATTTGCAGAAGGATCTAGCCGCGATTTGATGTGTTTATGCGCGATATTGGGCGTGGTTAGGGCCGTGTCTTAAAATGTCCCTCTTTTCCGAATTCAAAAGTTGGGAGGTATGGGCGTAGAAAAGTCGCAAAATGGATTAAGTCGCATTTTGTGATGCAAATTGCAATTTTTGCGCCTTTGTGCCACTTTCCACACTTTTGTAGAAATGGGGCGTGGTCGAGGGAAAGGGGCGTCACCACTGAGCAAACAAATTTATTATGATTATCCCAGAAAACTGGCGTAGATTATAGTGGAAATCTACGCCAGCTCCTCGCTAACGAATATTTCACTCCATGTGGCATAGCAAGGTAGAGGCCCGCGCTGGACCTCAGATCTGGCACAGTTTAGAATGTTCTGTAAAAGAATGAGCCATTACAGAAGAGAGAAAGCAGAATACATTGGGACCCTAAAGAGGTCAGGAGCTTTAAATTGTTTGGGGTTTCCGTAAAAAATCTTCTGTGCGTGAATATAACCTTAAAGAACCAGTTCCTGTTTAACCCCTTAACTGCTTCCCGCCAAATGACGTGTCAGATATGTCATAGTGCGGGGGGTGATGTATGGAGCGCTCACGCGCTGTGTGTGCACCATACGCTGCGGTTGTCAGCTGTGTATTACATATGACACCCGGGACTAACGGCCAGAAACAGTGATCGCGCTGATTTCTGGCTGTTTAATCCCTCAAATGCTGCGGTCAATCGCGACGGCAGCATCTGAGGTGTTAAAAAGAGGGCGCGGCCCCCTCTGTCAGCTCGTCACCTCCCCCGCAATGAGATCGCTGGGTCACTATGATTGTCATGGCAGCCCAGGGCCTAATGAAGGACTGTCCCGTACTGAAAACATGATTACAGTACGGGACGGTTGTCCGGCAGCGAGGCAGGGACTCCTAGCATCGTACATAACTATGATGCTAGGAGCCCAGCTCCCTGCAGTGTGTTCGGTCCAGGACTTGCGGCCGAAATACGTCCTCCAATTACGGACGTAATGACCTCGTGTGAATCCAGCCTAACAGAAGCCTATGGAAATTACAATATACTGCATTACATTAGTATTGCAGTCTATTGTACCAGCGATCTAACAATCGCTGGTTCATGTCCCCTAGCAAAAAAAGTGAAATGAAGTTTAGTAAGGAAAAAAAGAACAAATTAAAAGTTTAAAAAAAAACACCTTTTCCAAGTTTTCCTCTAAAATAATGTAAAAAATAAAAAAAAGTTAACAAAATTGGTTTAGCTGCTTCTGAACTATTAAAATATAGCGTTATTTAACGCGCATGGTGAACGAAAAAATATTTAAAACCCCAAAATTGCTGTTTTTTGGTCAACTTAGCTCTTGAAAAAAATGTAATAAAGTGATCAAAAATTGCATGTACCAAAAAATGGTACCTAGAAAAACTACAGCTCGTCCCGCAAAAAATACGCATCTCACCGCTCAATCGATGAAAAAAACCAAAACGTATGGGTCTTAAGCCGCATGCCCACTTCAGTTTTTTCCTTCAGGGTGCTAGCCGTTTTTCTTACGGCTAGCACACTGAACCCATTCATTTATATGGGGCCATGCACACTACAGTTTTTTTGACGGTCCGTTGCTCTGTTCTGATCCAAAGTAGAGAATGTCCTACTTTGGGCCAAGATTCCGTGACCGTGAGGCCCATGCAAGTCATTGGGGCCGTCAAAAAAACTAAAGGCACATGGAAGGCATCCGTGTGCCGTCCGTGTGTGACGGAGCCGTTGCCTAGCAACTGCCGGGCGGCCAGAAAAACATTAGGAAAATATTACACTAATCGGCAGCCACTTGTCTTTATCAATAACGGATAGAGAAAAAAGGTTGCTGATTTAAAATAAAAAGCATTTCATACGTACCCGGTCATTGTTTTGGTGACGAGTCCCTCTTCTTCCTCCAGTCCGACCTTCTTTTGTGACGCAGAGGCCACTGCAGCCTGTGATTGGCTGCAGAGGCGGTCACGTGGGATGAAGAATCATCCCTGGAGGCCGGCCTTCTGACGTCATCCTGACGTGCGTTATTGCCACTACAGCCTGTGATTGGCTGCAGCGGTGACATGGATTGAACGTCATCGCTGGAGGCCGGACAGGAGGAATGTAAGTATGAACTTATTTTTTTATTACATTAAAATTTTATTTTCCGCGCCCCGAGCATGGTACTGTCCAGGGTGCTGAAGGAGTTACCGCCGATCAGTGCAGCCCATTAACTCAGCACCCTGGACAGTACCATGCTCGGCGCGCGGAAACACGGAGTGCACACGAGCACACGGAAATCACACGGCCGCTAAAACGGGTTCACGGACCCGTCAAAAGCGGCCGTGAAAACGGTGATGTAAGTGTGCACGAGGCCTTAGAATGTTTTTTTTTTTTTTTTTTTTCTTTGAAAGTAGTATTTAAGAACCTATATAAATTTGGTATCACCGTAATCGTATTGAGCCACAGCATGTAGTTAAGTTTCCATTTTTACCGCACGGTGAAAGCTGTAAGAATGAAACCCAAAAAAACATGAAGGGATCAGTTTTTTCCAATTTCAGCATGCAATTCATTTTTTTTCATTTTACCAGTGCATTGTATGGTACTTTAGATGCTACCATTAGAAACTACAACTCCTCCCATAAAAATAAGCCCTCACACCACTCTATTGAAATGGCTTCGGCCTGAAGAGGTTATAGTCCAAGCCATTTTTCATTTGTCACTCACCTTCCTAGAGTCATAACTATTTTGATTTTTACGTCAATGGAGTGGTGTGTGAAGGATAATTTTTTTGCGAGAGGAGTTGTAGTTTTTTAGGCACCATTTAAAGTACCATGTAATGGTTGAATTGGAAAAAACTGAGCTTCCTCCATGTTTTTTTGGGTTTAGTTTTTACTGTACACATTTACCTTCTCTTAAAGGGGTTTTCCGGAAGTAAAAAATTACTTTTAATTAAACTAAACAATAAAAAACATTTAACTTTGTAATGTACTTACGTTTGATTAGCTGGCTGTATCGTCGTATCCCCTCTTCCGTCACGTGACCGCTTGTCCATGTAAAATTTGCACTTCCTGTGCATACCCGTCCATTCGCGCCTAACTTCCGGTTTGCGGTTTCCGGTTTTCACAGTGTACGGTTACGTCATAAATGACGGAACTGTACCACGTGTTTTCCCCATCTGATTAGAGCATGCGTGGTTGACACTACCACGCATGCTCTGTTAAATGGTATGGCTGCGTCTTCAGCAGCAGTGTTTCATTGCGCATGCGCAAGTCTTAATATGTGGTGTCGGTGTGCACTGTGACGGCCGTGTCTGCCGTAGATCGCGCTCTCCTCCTCCACACAGTCCGAAGCGCATGTGAGGAGGAGGAGGGTGTTTATTTGCTCACTGTAGGAGTGGAATCCCCAAACCCGGGATTGGGGATTCCGCTCCAGGAGAAGTCACAGACTTCACTGTGTCCATATATGGACACAGTGACTTCTGAAGCGGAATCACCGGCGAATTGGCCGGGGATTCCGCTCCAAGAGAAGTCACAGACTTCACTGTGTCCATATATGAACAGTGACGTCAGGGACTAATGAAGCGGAATCCCCGCCGATGTGGCTGGGGATTCCGCTCCAAGAGAAGTCACAGACTTCACTGTGTCCATATATGGACACAGTGACTTCTGAAGCGGAATCACCGGCGAATTGGCCAGGGATTCTGCTCCAGGAAAAGTCACTGACTTCACTGTGTCCATATATGGACAGTGACGTCAGGGACTTCTGAAGCGGAATCCCCCCCGATGTGGCCGGGGATTCCGCTCCAGGAGAAATCAATGACTTCACTGTGTCCATATATGGACAGTGACGTCAGGACTTCTGAAGCGGAATCCCCGCCGATGTGGCCGGGGATTCCGTTCCAGGAGAAGTACCTCACTTCACTGTTCATATATGGACTGTGAAGTGAGGGATTTCTCCAGAGCCGTCCCCTACAGGAAAGTACGGAGGGTGGCATTGCCTACAGGGGGGGGGCTATGTGGCATTGCCTACAGGGGGGGGGCTATGTGGCATTGCCTACAGGGGGGGGGCTATGTGGCATTGCCTACAGGGGGGGGCTATGTGGCATTGCCTACAGGGGGGGGGCTATGTGGCATTGCCTACAGGGGGGGGGCTATGTGGCATTGCCTACAGGGGGGGGGCTATGTGGCATTGCCTACAGGGGGGGGGGCTATGTGGCATTGCCTACAGGGGGGGGGCTATGTGGCATTGCCTACAGGGGGGGGGCTATGTGGCATTGCCTACAGGGGGGGGGCTATGTGGCATTGCCTACAGGGGGGGCTATGTGGCATTGCCTACAGGGGGGGGGCTATGTGGCATTGCCTACAGGGGGGCTATGTGGCATTACCTACAGGGGGGGGCTATGTGGCATTACCTACAGGGGGGGCTGTGTGGCATTACCTACAGGGGGGGCTGTGTGGCATTAGTTACAGGGGGCTGTGTGGCGTTACCTACAGGGGGGCTGTGTGGCGTTACCTACAGGGGGGCTGTGTGGTATTACCTACAGGGGGGCTGTGTGGCATTACCTACAGGGGGCTGTGTGGCATTACCTACAGGGGGGCTGTGGCAGTATATATAGAAGGTAGTGAATGGGGCCGCAATTCTCTCGTGGATTTTCGGGGGAATTGCGCCCACAAAAGCACGTTAGTGTGTATGGGGCCTTACATACATTTATAGTAAATTATGTAAAAAAAAAAGAAACTTTTTACCATTGTTTGGAGTAGTGTTTGGCGTTTGCTTCACTGTAAGTCCCTGTTCAGTTATTTGCAGGTAGAAAATTCTGCCTCAAAATTTCGCTTGAATTTTCAGCCAGATTTTGATCTGCCTCCACGCCGTTTGCCACGATTTTCGCCCGCGGGCATTGAGCGCAACGGGCAAAAACGCTGCAAAAAACGCTTTCTCTGCCTCCCATAGATGTCAGAGGAGTAAACGCCCGAAGATAGGGCATGTCGCTTCTTTTTCCCTCAATGGCCGCGGGCAAAAAACGTGGCAAACGGCGTGCAGGCAGGTGAAAATCTGCCTCCAAATTCAAGACAGAATCTTGATGCAGAATTTTCTGCCAGCAAAAAAACTCAGTGTGAACAGGGCCTAATACAGGATCTATTGGAACAGATCCAGCAGCAGGTGAGGTAAATGTGCTGACTGGATTGTGTGTACCAAGATGTCGGACTTAGGTGGAGTGGGCAGACTTAGGGCATGTTCACACGGCCTATTTTCGTCCGTTTTTCGGGCCGTAAACTCCCGAAAAATCCGAAGCAGAACGCCTCCAAACATCTGCCCATTGATTTCAATGGGAAAACGGCGTTCTGTTCCGAAGGAGCGTTTTTTGATGTGTTTTTTTACACATAAAAAAACTACCGCAAAACAGAAGTGCAGGAAGCCTCTTGAGACGTTTTTGGAGCCGTTTTCCATAGACTGTAGTGAAAAAGCTCCAAAAACGGGCGTAAAAAACGCAGCGAAAATCGCGATTTGCACAAAAAACTTCTGAAAATCAGGAGCCGTGTTCTCTTGAAAACGGCTCTGTATTTTGAGACGTCTTTGCCTGTGAACATACCCTGACATTTATCAGGCTGTGGAAGGGGTGGGGGAGGGAGATGGGTGCCTGTACTTAGATCAGGGATAGATGGAGACACAAAGGATAATGATGATTATTACTGTGTAAGGGCTTATTCAGACGACGAACGTGTAATACGTCTGCAACGCGCGTGATTTTCACGCGCCTTACACGGACCTATATTAGTCTATGGGGCCGTGCAGACTGTCTGTGAGTTTCATGCAGCGTGTGTCCGCTGCGTAAAACTCACGAAATGTCCGATATTTGTGTGTTGTTAGCGCATCACGCACCCATTGAAGTCAATGGGTGCGTGAAAATCAATCGCAGCACACGGAAGCACTTCCGTGGTACGCGCGTGATTCGCGCAACAGCAGTAAAAAGTATGAATGAAAACAGAAAAGCACCACGTGCTTTTCTGTTTACAAACATACAAACGGAGTGTCATAATGATGGCGGCTGCGCCAAAATCACACAGCCACGCATCATACGGGGCTGACACACGGAGCTGTTATGTACCTTTTGCGCGCACAAAACGACGTGTTTTTTTGCGCACGCAAAAGGCACACGCTCGTGTAATCCGGCCTCAGACAGTGTGCAGGGAGGAGCGTCTGCCTGTAATCTGGAATTAGAGCAGGGAAGGACCATGTGACCATAGAGGGGCGTGGCAGTATGCAAATAGCTGAGGTGCTTTGGAGGAAGGGGGAGGCTGCAACTGTCTCCTCAGATGCAGCCGGGGATCATGGGTATAGTGGGTTACAAGACAGGAAACAGCCAGTAAGGGTTGTAAACAAACAGCAAGGGATGTAAACAAACAGAAAAAGCAGCAGTGATGATGGAAATCAAACAGAAACTGGTTAGAAGTTTAATAGGGGGTATTAGGGAAGGCAAATCAAGGCTGGGGGACAGTTTTTAGATTTATTTTTTTTCCTGGACAACCCCTTTAAGGTAAAAGTAGATTTAACATCTACTTTTACCTTAAGATAAGGTAAATATATACAGCCCCAGAACCACGCTCACTACATATATACAGCCGCAGAACCAAGCTCCGTACATAAATGCAGTACCAGAACCAAGCTCGGTATATAAATACAACACCAGAACCAAGCTCGGTATATAAATACAACACCAGAACCAAGCTCGGTATATAAATACAACACCAGAACCAAGCTCGGTATATAAATACAACACCAGAACCAAGCTCGGTATATAAATACAACACCAGAACCAAGCTCGGTATATAAATACAACACCAGAACCAAGCTCGGTATATAAATACAACACCAGAACCAAGCTCGGTATATAAATACAACACCAGAACCAAGCTCGGTATATAAATACAACACCAGAACCAAGCTCGGTATATAAATACAACACCAGAACCAAGCTCGGTATATAAATACAACACCAGAACCAAGCTCGGTATATAAATACAACACCAGAACCAAGCTCGGTATATAAATACAACACCAGAACCAAGCTCGGTATATAAATACAACACCAGAACCAAGCTCGGTATATAAATACAACACCAGAACCAAGCTCGGTATATAAATACAACACCAGAACCAAGCTCGGTATATAAATACAACACCAGAACCAAGCTCGGTATATAAATACAACACCAGAACCAAGCTCGGTATATAAATACAACACCAGAACCAAGCTCGGTATATAAATACAACACCAGAACCAAGCTCGGTATATAAATACAACACCAGAACCAAGCTCGGTATATAAATACAACACCAGAACCAAGCTCGGTATATAAATACAACACCAGAACCAAGCTCGGTATATAAATACAACACCAGAACCAAGCTCGGTATATAAATACAACACCAGAACCAAGCTCGGTATATAAAGACAACACCAGAACCAAGCTCGGTATATAAAGACAACACCAGAACCAAGCTCGGTATATAAAGACAACACCAGAACCAAGCTCGGTATATAAAGACAACACCAGAACCAAGCTCGGTATATAAATACAACACCAGAACCAAGCTCGGTATATAAATACAACACCAGAACCAAGCTCGGTATATAAATACAACACCAGAACCAAGCTCGGTATATAAATACAACACCAGAACCAAGCTCGGTATATAAATACAACACCAGAACCAAGCTCGGTATATAAATACAACACCAGAACCAAGCTCGGTATATAAATACAACACCAGAACCAAGCTCGGTATATAAATACAACACCAGAACCAAGCTCGGTATATAAATACAACACCAGAACCAAGCTCGGTATATAAATACAACACCAGAACCAAGCTCGGTATATAAATACAACACCAGAACCAAGCTCGGTATATAAATACAACACCAGAACCAAGCTCGGTATATAAATACAACACCAGAACCAAGCTCGGTATATAAATACAACACCAGAACCAAGCTCGGTATATAAATACAACACCAGAACCAAGCTCGGTATATAAATACAACACCAGAACCAAGCTCGGTATATAAATACAACACCAGAACCAAGCTCGGTACATCAATACAGCACCAGAACCAAGCTCGGTACATATATACCCTGCCAGAAGCAAGCTCAGTACATATATACAGTGCCACAACCAAGATCATTAAATAAATACAACACCAGAACCAGCCTCAGTACATATATACAGTGCCAGAACCAAACTTAGTACATATATACAGCACCAGAACGAAGCTCAATACATAGAGCACCAGCACAAATACAGCTCGGTACAGAGATCATTTGCAAATTCAGTTTAATCCTTGCCATATAAGTTTGTTCGTCCTAAAACGATAGCTCCCAATATAGCCAGAACAATGGTTAGAATATGCTGGGAGTTGAGGTAAGTCCCCAAAATAGGGATATAATGTTCAGTGTAGGGATAGAGGTCGCC
Source organism: Rhinoderma darwinii (assembly GCF_050947455.1). Taxonomy (NCBI): domain Eukaryota; kingdom Metazoa; phylum Chordata; class Amphibia; order Anura; family Rhinodermatidae; genus Rhinoderma; species Rhinoderma darwinii. The sequence continues at coordinate 310,507,592 of NC_134690.1, read as the reverse complement.
TTGTCGTGGCAGGTGGGCTCGCACATTTTGATCAAACTGAGCGCTAAGAACCTCACATTTATTAACATAATAACTATAGCAGTAATGCAATAAAAATCCATAATAAACAATAAGTGTGTGTATGTATATATATATTTTAGCACCTGCGGTGTGCATCTGCATTTTCTTGTTACTGGTAATAAATTAGTCACGGCAGATTAGCACCTGCATATCTATTTCATGTTTTAGGAGGAGCTGACCAACTCTTTTTCTTTACAGTACTGATCAGTCACCGGGAGAATAAATATTTACATTGAGTGACTCACATATGACGCCTCCGATTCTTTTTCGTCGTTATTCTCTTTTCTTCTCCATCGGGACCAGACCTCTATGATGACTTCTCCCAGCCACAGCCCATTTCTGGAGAGTTTGCCGGTTATAGGTCTTCGGCTCCTCACTTTTCCAACATTTCTGCACCTATAAATGAAGATAAAATTCTCTTGCTGCCACACGCTATTCCCCTGATTATAATGGTACTATGCTCCAGTACCACACACACTAACAATGCCCCCTGTAGATAGCGCCTGTCACAATGCCCTCTGTAGATTCCGTCAGTCACAATGCCCCGTGTAGATCTTGCCCTGTGTAAATAGCGTCCCCTGTAGATATTGCCCCCAATACTGCCCACAGACAAAGAGCCAGTGCAATAGTAATCCGTTGTATCTGCATCCTAAGGACGCGGATACAATTGGGTAAGAAGTCCTGTTTCACCCCGGTTCTCTGAACCGGCTGGAATTTTAACAACCAGTTGAGGAAAATCGGGGCGAACTGGGCCCCCTTTCAGCCTTGGGACCTGGGCAAGTGCCCACATTGCCCTCATTGTAATCCGCTCCTGCACATATGGATCTGACGCTTCTCGGCATTGACTATGTATGAGCGGCGCTGAAATGATGACGAGAGATGGAGTGGAGAAGAGCGGTGAGGGGAGTATGTGTTTTTTTTTAATGTTGTGGGAGGGGTGCTATGGTGCATGGTGTGGTCATTGCTGCACAATTTCACTGCACGGCTTAGCAGAAAAATGCAACACATTTATTAAAATGCTTTTGCCTCTTAATAAATGTCGCACTTTACGTTCAAATTTTTTTCTATTAAGACTGGTGTATAAAACACCAGTGTTAATAAATTGCCCCCTTTATGATTAGTATCAGTGACTGGTAAGTATCCAGATAGATTGTAGTTGTAGGATCACACGCTGCAGTAACATATTATTTGATGGAGTTTGTAGCCGGGTTCAGATAGCACTAGGTTAAGGCGTGGGTGCATAAGTAGGGTCCCCCAACCCAATCCAATGGAGAAAAAGCACTATGCACACCAAAGTGGAAATTCTTTTGCAGATAAATAATTTTATATTTATAGGCAATGACCGTGTAGTGCGACGTTTCGGTCAATACTTGACTGAATTCATGATTGAATAGTCAATGTATGATCCTGTATGGATGGCGCATTCGTATGGCGGCTGACCGCTGTTGTTTGGTACCAAACAGCAGTCAGCCGCCATACGAATGCGCCATCCATACTCTGCACTACACTGTCATTGGCTATAAATATAATAAATTATTTATCTGCAAAAGAATTTCCACTTTGGTGTACATAGTGCTTTTTCTCAATCTTATTTGATGGATTTCTTACAGACATCGGCGTTATATAGAAATCGATAGCATTTACCAGAAATGTATTATCACACTTCCTTCTTTTTCTTTTTCAGGTGTCTATTTCCCAGTTCAGAGAATCAAGATGGTGAATGCACCACAGGTCAGTTCACACGGAAACCGCAACGGAATCCGCGCCAAAAAAATGCCCCAAATCACTTTCCTGGAATGGTTTGTGCCTACTCATTGAAATCAATGGATGGCAGAAAAAAATGCGGATTTGATTAATTTATAGGACTTTGTGGCTGGCGTTGGAGCCGTTTAGGTATTGTGATTGTCATGAGGCAGTTGGGTAAAGGTATGTTTTTAGTCTTGTGTGAGGCTGATAAAGTGTAACTAAACTTTTAACATATCAAAGTGACATAGCAGAAGTTTTGATCAGTGGGGGTCTCCGCACTGAGACCCCCACCGACTGCTACAACGAAGCGGCAGAAGCAATTGGGTGAGTGCTGTGCCGCATGGTTTCTAAATGGCTTTCCATGGAAAGCTGAGAGCGTTGTATGGACTAAATGGAAACTCTGAGTCTGTACACCGTTTGCTCAACTTTTCGAGGGAAGACTATCAGAAACAAAGCAGTACATCGCTCACTCTGCCGCTTCATTTTAGCAATCTTTTGGGGTCTCAGTGCTAGGACTCCCACCGATCAAAACTTCTGACATGTCACTATGTTTAGTAACACTTTAAGGCCCCATGCACACAAAATATTTTCGGAATTGTGGACCGTAACACGATGCGTAATTACGAACCCGCCTGGTTCTATTGGCCGCAGACTCCTTTCCGTATCGCTACGGATAGGTGTCTGTGCCGTAGAACCGTGCCGTGAACTATGGATCATGTCCTACTTTTCGTTTTTTATTGGCAGTAGTCCCATACTTTGTATGGGAGCACGGCCCGAAAATGCAGCCATCGGCAGCTGGCCGTGCCCACAATCACGGGCTGCGATTATGGGCACGGCCGTGTGCATGAGGCCGAAATGTTGATAAAATTCCTATAGAAAGTATTCTGACTCAGTAAAGTAGGTGTGATAGAAATAATTCATACAGTTCTGGTAATAAACTGATTTTGAGTTGGATTTCTCCGGTCAGATGCGGTTTGGTTGCTGTTTGCAGAAGAGTTTTCTTCTGTAGTTCTTGTTCTTGGAGGATCCTCTTGAAGATGTTTGGACGTTCCAACAGTCAGTTGTCTACCTCCGGCTATAGAGTAGTGTTTCATCTATTAAAGACCAGTGTGCAGCTTAAATAGGTTTTTCCATCTTAGACATTTATGGCATGTCCACAGGATGTGGGTCCAGCTCTGATGTATGGCATAAATGTCTAAGATGGGAAAAACTCCTATAAAATGCCCCATTTGTGGCAGGGTAAGGAAGGACACTCTACTTGCCGTCAGATCCACCAAATTAAAGGTAGCGATCAATGGGGCGATAAAGGATGCAGCCAGATGCCCCTTACATCCCGGCTAGTAACAAGATATCATCATTTTTTTTAGGTGTTCCTGATTTGGAAATCCCTATGTGTAATGACAATGACGTTATAGAGTTCAGTATATTTTGTTTGTCAGTATGTTACACAATCTTTCTGGTCCATGAAAGTCTCCCCTGAAATAAGGCTAATTTTTGTAGGGTTTATGTGGGCAGGGTTTTAATATTTTTGCGGTGCGTGGCGCAGTTTAGTTGACGTGTCTCCTTTTCTTTTCCTCTCAAGTGATTTGGTCACAAGTCAGTGTCCGGCTATTTTCACTACTAGTGATATCACTTTGTGTCATAACTTGGCGCATGCGAGGTCTCTATTGAATGTGTAATATTTTTCCTGATGCATGTGTAACACCCCTTTGAGCCGACCTCTGTAGGCAGGGTGTATTGTAGTTCTCACCTCACTATGGCGCAGTGCCTCCACCCGAATATTGCTAGGAGCTCTATAGGAAAGCAGGAGGGTCTTCCTCTTCTGCCAGGAGTCGACTCTGGAAAACCCCACCTGAGCTCAGTACACACTCACAAGCGGTTATGGTGAAACTACCTAACGGTTTTATTTAGGGAACGGTAAACAAGGGCGATCTGAATAAGAATGATGCAAGTAAAGAAATAAAGCGCAAATGACGTAACAGTTACAGTTCTGTGTGATTGACCCCCTAGTGGTGGGCATGGGCTATATGCCAGGCCTGGCTGGTACAACACATATCAATATTCCCAGAAATGTTATGGGGATAACAGAGGGTTAGGATACTGTCTACACCAAACATATACAGTATATCAGTGACCCACACAGGATAATGATCACTCACCCACACTTATACTGCTGGTAATAGCTGGCACACACTTATACTGCTGGTAATAGCCGGCACGCCCTTATACTGTTGGTAGTAGCCGGCACACACTTATACTGCTGGTAGTAGCCGGCACACGCTTATACTGCTGGTAATAGTTGGCACACGCTTATACTGCTGGTAATAGCTGGCACACGCTTATACTGCTGGTAATAGCTGGCACACGCTTATACTGCTGGTAATAGCTGGCACACGCTTATACTGCTGGTAATAGCTGGCACACGCTTATACTGCTGGTAATAGCTGGCACACGCTTATACTGCTGGTAATAGCTGGCACACGCTTATACTGCTGGTAATAGCTGGCACACGCTTATACTGCTGGTAATAGCTGGCACACGCTTACACTGCTGGTAATAGCTGACACACGCTTACACTGCTGGTAATAGCTGACGCACGCTTACACTGCTGGTAATAGCTGACGCACGCTTACACTGCTGGTAATAGCTGACGCACGCTTACACTGCTGGTAATAGCTGACGCACGCTTACACTGCTGGTAATAGCTGACGCACGCTTACACTGCTGGTAATAGCTGACGCACGCTTACACTGCTGGTAATAGCTGACGCACGCTTACACTGCTGGTAATAGCTGACACGCTTACCCTGCTGGTAATAGCTGACACGCTTACCCTGCTGGTAATAGCTGACACGCTTACCCTGCTGGTAATAGCTGACACGCTTACCCTGCTGGTAATAGCTGACACGCTTACCCTGCTGGTAATAGCTGACACGCTTACCCTGCTGGTAATAGCTGACACGCTTACCCTGCTGGTAATAGCTGACACGCTTACCCTGCTGGTAATAGCTGACACGCTTACCCTGCTGGTAATAGCTGACACGCTTACCCTGCTGGTAATAGCTGACACGCTTACCCTGCTGGTAATAGCTGACACGCTTACCCTGCTGGTAATAGCTGACACGCTTACCCTGCTGGTAATAGCTGACACGCTTACCCTGCTGGTAATAGCTGACACGCTTACCCTGCTGGTAATAGCTGACACGCTTACCCTGCTGGTAATAGCTGACACGCTTACCCTGCTGGTAATAGCTGACACGCTTACCCTGCTGGTAATAGCTGACACGCTTACACTGCTGATAATAGTTGGCACACACTTATACTGTTACTATCACATTATAATGTTACTAATGGCTGCAGTAAGGCAATGAACACAGTCCAAACGTTGGGGCCCTGTTGGCGTGCTTTTCTGTAACCGTTGGTGCACTTAATTACTGGAATTCCTCTCAAGAATAGTTCTCTCACCAAGTCCTCAGTATCAGCACAATAAGTTCCATCAATGTGTACTCACTACTACTTGCAGCTAAGATGATATTCCCCCATGATAATCCCCTAGCGTTCAGACGCGGGGACGACAATGGAGTGGCAGGCAAAATCCTCCTGTGCTGCAGAGCAGGGAACCTCCCTGGAAACAGGCTGTTCTGCAGAGGGGATGCTGCTGCAGCATTTCTTCCTCATACAGTGAGCTGCTGGGCTGTCAGGACTGTCTCTGGATCTCTGTGCTTTGTGCCCCAGTACAGGACTCTCTACACTTTGCAATGCACGCAGTCTCCCTATCTCCTGACCATGTTTCTATCCCAAAAATGGCCCCTCTCCTCCCTGCTCAGCCTTGTCCCACAATCCCCTGCTCAGCCAATCAGTGCTCCCCTCCCCTGCTCCTCTCCTAGGCTGCAGGGGTATAGAGAAGCAAGTGCTGCTGGGACATGTAGTCCACTGCACTTCAGAAGAAGTGCTAATGTCTGTTGATGTGAGTCCCTGCTTGGCATTAACTGCAGCATCCTCTATACACAATGTTTTCTCTGCAGGTGTTACACTCTCCCCCTGGTGAGTCGGTGCTAGTGTCCGAGCACAAAGTGAAGACTCACCACCTGAAATACAAATTGGCGTTAAAGCATCCTGACCAACACCACAATCAGTCACGCACATACCATTTCCATGCCACATGGGTACAGAGGGGAAATATGGCCACATGTCAATGAAATTGGGGTGTAATACTCTGGGTACCTCGGTAGCATGCCCCATTCTATCATAGGTTAGCATCATTGGGGGCCTAGTGTCCCGTCTGGGACGAGTGTGCACTGTGGGATCCCCCTCCTCGACCCCTAGCTCTTGACTTTCAGGCTCAGGTTCCATGATGGTTACGTCGTCACCTGGTGACTCCATCTTCTAAATTCTCCCCCGACTAGGGACACGGCATGCTGGCTGCTAGACTGGATTCTTCCTGGTTTTTCACATCAAGCAACTGATCTGTACCATCTTTGATGATAGGACTCTGTTGCTTACCCATCTGTAGTCTGGACCCCATTCATCACTGGATTCACTATCACTTCCTTCAGGGGGAAGCACTGGGCTTATCCCTCGTCGATGGCGGCCACTTTTTCTAGGAGGCCGGGTTGGCGTCTTGGCTCCATTTGCTTGTGGCTGTTGCAAACAAATATTTTGTCCTACAGGCAACAGATGCTGGCGATGATAGGTCTTGATGGTCCTACTTCCATTCTCAGGCTTCACTCTGTAGGCTGGAACACTAGGCAGCTTTTCTATCACCACATAGGGTTCTGGACGCCACCGATCAGCAAGCTTGTGCTTTCCATGAATGCCCAGCTGTTGAATGAGGACCCTATCCCCAGGCTGCAGAACTTGCTCTCGGACTCTGCAGTCATAACAGTTTTTTGTTTAGCCTTCCTAATCGACTGGAAGCCTGGTGAGCCAATCTGTAAGCCTCCTTCAGTTCTTCCTTTAACTGCGACACATACTTCAAATAGGTATTTCCCGATGACTGGTCAGGTGATACTCCAAAGCTAATATCCACGGGTAGTTGGGCTTCCCTACCAAACATGAGGAAGTAGGGGGAAGTACCCAGTTGACTCATTTTTGGTGCAATTGTAGGCATGGACTTACTGACTAATGTGTCGGCTCCAGCTTCCTTTCTGCTTGGGGTCCAAGGTGCCCAACATGTTGAGAAGGGTACGGTTGAATCTCTCTGGTTGAGAATCCCCTTGGGGGTGGAAAGGTGTGGTTCTAGATTTCTTGATCCCACAGGTCTCACACAGCTCCTTGATCAACCGACTCTCAAAGTTTCTTCCTTGGTCAGTATGGATGCGGGCTGGAAGCCCATAATGTACAAAGTACTTCTCCCACAATATGTTTGCCACGGTGACCGCTCGCTGATCTTTGGTAGAGTAGGCTTGCACATAACGGGTGAAGTGGTCAGTGACCACTAGGACGTTACAGACATTGCCCTCGTCGGGCTCAATGGAGAGGAAGTTGATGCACACTAGCTTCAGTGGACCATCACTTGTGATGTTAACAAGAGGGGCTGATCGAGTGGGCAAAGTCTCTCAGAACACACCGTGCACATGACTTGCAGTACCCCTCAATGTCTGCTTCCATTCTTGGCCAGTAGAATCTGTCTGCAACAAGACCAGTTGTCTTTTTAATGACAAGATGCCCGTGGTCATCATGCAAAGCCTTCATGACCATCTCCCTAAACTGGCTAGGTAGCACCAGCTGTTTTCTCACCTCTCCATTTTGCCGTTTGGCCTCTCGATACAGCAGTCCATTTCTTACTACTAGAAACTCTGACTGGCGAGCAAGCAAGATGGACTCTTCTGTTTTCAGAGCATTCCTCTCAGGTCTCCAGCCCCTTTTCACTTACCACCGGACTACTCCCACAGAAGGATCTTCCTGTTGGGCCTTCTCTACTTGGCTTCTGGTTAATTGAGGCAGGGACTCCGTATTCACCTTAGTCAACTGGAAAAGCAAGGGTGCAATGGCCTCCTCTGAAACCCCTAAGAAATGGGCGCAGCCCTGTAAAGGAACAGTTTTGGCTTGGTGTCTGCGACACATGGCTTTTACCTCTGGGGCAGGAACCTCTATCCAGGTCTCTTCGTCATCATACAGCAGCAGCCTGGGCAGACGGGATAGGGCGTCAGCATCAATGTTGGTGGTGCCTGGACGGCATTTCAAGCTGAAGTCGTACACTGCCAGCGCTGCAAGCCACCGATGCCCAGTTGCACATAGGTCAGTCCTGCAAGCCACCGATGCCCAGTCCTCACATAGGTCAGCGGATTGTTGTCGGTGTGAACTTCAAATTGTACCCCATAAAGGTAGTCATGCAGCTTGTCCACCACTGCCCACTTCAATGCTAGGAACTCAAGCTTGTGTGCTGGGTAGTTGAGCTCACTCTGAGCCAATCCTCGATTGATGTAATTAACTGGTCGCAGAGAACCACCATGATCCTGATACAGGACTGCTCTGAGCCCCTCAAGGGAAGCATCCACATGCAGCACGTATGGCTTGCTGAGGTCCGCATAGACCAACACTGGAGACTGTGTTAGGCAGGACTTCAGCTTTTCAAATGCCTCATCACATGCAGGTGTCCATCTTTCTCCAAACAGCTCATTAACCTTGAAGTAGGCCTGCTTAGCTGGCTTCTTGGAGTGACTTGTCCCTCTAGGAGGAGGATACCCCTGAGTGAGGGCAGTCATAGGCTTTGTAATCTTCGAGTACTGTGGTACAAATCTTCTGTAGTACCCACAGAATCCTAGAAAAGACCGGAGCTCCCCCAATTTGGTGGGCTTGGGCCATTTGAGTACAGCTTCCACTTTGGCTGGGTCTATAGAGATCCCTTCCCTGCTGACAATGTGTCCCACATACTTCAGTCTTCTGGCAGAACCGACACTTGTCGAGGGACAACTTGAGCCCAGCCTTCTTCAGCCGATCCAGTATCTTGAACAATCTCTGGTTGTGCTCTTCTATGGTTTGCCCAAACACGATCAGGTCATCTAGGTAGACCAGTACTTCCTGGAAATTCATGTCTCCCATCACCTTATCCATGCACCACTGGAAAGCGGCGGGAGGACCAGTAATTCCTTGGGGCATCTTCTGGAACTGGAAGAACCCAATGGGGCATATGAAAACGCTATTCTCTTGAGCCTCTTTATTCATGGGTATCTGGTAATAACCACTCTGGACATCAAGCACAGAAAACCACTTGCTGCCTTGTAGACAATCCAAAGCTTCATCAATCCTGGGCACAGTGTATTGGTCAGGAACCGTGCGCCTGTTTAAAGTGAGGTAATCCACACACATCCGGATATCCCCATTTTTCTTCCGAGCAACCACTATGGGAGAAGCGTATGTGATGTTTGACTCTAGGATGACTCCAGTATCTAGCAAGCCTCTTAGACGCTGCCTGACATCTTCAATATCGGCAGGAGCTAGCCTTCGGGACCTCTCTCGGAAAGGCTTCTCATCATTCAGTCTGATGCGGTGCTCCACTACTTGTGCCAGGACCATATCCCAGTCTCCTAATGAGAAGGCGGCACCACGCTCCATCAGGCCGTTTATTAGTGGCCCTTTTTCTTCCTCGTGCAGGTCACTAGCTTCAAAACAGGGATTGAAACATTCAGGACGTAGTTCCCTTTTTTTTTTCCTCCTCCTTTCTCACGTAAGCAGCCAGACAGGCTGAGTGAATGGTGAGGGTCTGTGAATAATTATTGCCCCCAATTTCTCGACACCACTGTGCTAGGGTACGGAAGATGTTTGCATTTGTCCCCACTATAATAGGCACAGATCTCTGGTCTGCTTCAGACTCTGGACAGACTAGTGCGATGATGGGTATCCCCTTCTCCACTCCAGCAACTGTCTTCAGGAACCATAGCATAACACACACACATCCTCTGCAGGCGTAGCTATGTTCACTCAACCCCCAAACCTCGAGTACCGATAGGGGCTGTATGGGCACGTCTGACAGGTATTTCTTGTACCATTTCTCAAAAATAATGGAGACTTGAGATCCGCTATCCAACAGCACAGTACATGGTTGATCATTGATACAGGCTGGTACATGTGGGGCCGGTCCTACTAGACCTTCAGGAACCAAAAGAGAGAGAATGGATGCTGGGAACCAAGGAGGTATTGAAAATACAAAAATATTTTATTTACATAGTTAATTTATACAATAATAAAAGAATCCATAAACCAACAATAAAAACATGGATGAATTGGTCTAAGTATGCACAAATAGTGCATGAAACATGTATGAGTCTCGCAATAGAAATGGTACAGGATATGTATACTATAATATTATGAAAGAGTCGACCTAAATACATAAGTTAAGTATGACAGAGGCAAAGAAATTTGTATGGTAAATGTCATGAGTACATAAATAAGCATCTACAAACCATTTGAAGTAGTGACTAGTGTTCTAATCATGACATGGACGCCTGTATGCCATACATATAATGTGCTGCGGAAAAACCAGAGATAAAGGAGTGAATTCCACAAAGAATTAGGATGTAGTATAGAGGTTTAGACATACCCATTATCAAGAGACGGAGTAACCACGACTGAGCTCCACCCCAATGCGCGTTTCGGCGCTAATGCCTTCGTCTGGGGGTGGTGTCAGGTTGAGGTCAGAGGTTCTTTGTGGGGACACGCCAATGGACTATGCTTATTTTACCTGACAAGTGTGTGGAATAATGAGGTTGATCGTCCTGCACGATTTTCGGTCGCTGTCTCCTGGGGGCCAGAGAGGCCGCGCCCACGTCGACGTTAGCCGAGGAGAGCTCGAGCCGGAAGCACGCGACCGAGTCAGCATGACTCGGTCACGTGGATGAAGCAGGAGACGCCCCGAGTGACGAAGACGGGGGCTGGACACCGGCCCCAATGAGAGAGCGACACAGGACGGGTAATCCGTGCATGATGAGGCACGCAGAACAATATTACATTGAAAAATAGCAGCGATGTAGATTTGTAAAGTGCGTGAGTGATTATAAAGGACAATATATCTTTAGTTATAAGTATATGTCTGCGGTATCAATAAATTTGTCATACTGTTCACACATTACGTTGCACATACATGGATTATCCTTATGTATGATCGTGCATAACCGTATATATCATGTTGTGTGAACATGGATACATTATGTATAATTGACTAGTGGATAAAGGAAGCAGCATAAAATAAAATATGCTTGACAAACAGATAGTGAATGTGTAGTGAATGTAAATATATATAATAAGAATGAGTGAAAATTGATAAATGTGCTGAATAAGGAAAGGTGTTACTAAGAATAAATGTTTAAAACTAATAATAAAAGATAAATGTGATAGTAATTACATTTTATTTAATAATTATAATAAATATATAATAACATATTCGTGCTAAAGAATGTGAAAAAATAGGGATGTAAAAATATATTCATACATATAATTATATATAAACATGCATATCAACTTAGTGTGAATTAAGATCAACTAGCACAGTTGAATGAAAAAAATCAGTGCCACAACGAAAAATTTAAATAAGTGCTGTTGAAAATTAAATTCATAATAAAAATTATTATACATAAATTATTTGTTTTTAATTTAATAAATATGGTACAAAAATAAATATGATTAAATGATGACCAATATATCTAAATAAATAATTTGATATACTGTGTATCTAAATAGATAAACAGTCGTCAGACACAATGTCTGTTATATTACAGTATATATATATATATATATATTGGCCATATATCAATACGTGTATAAAAAAAAGGGAATATTAGAATTGTGATATCTGTGTTGGCTGCATACAAGCATCAAAGTAGTGTAAAACGTTTACAGAGTAATATAAATGAATAATTTACAGGTATGTACATTTCTTAATATAGTTTGATGTATAGATGTATAGATAAATCATGTAGTTGATTATTTAATAGTATGCAATTTACACCATTCAAATGTTGTGACTTACCAAACTCTATATGTATAAGATCTACATTGGAAATTGGCTAAATAGAATAGATCTATTAATATCTATGCGTGTTTAAGTCGTATGTAAATTAGATTAACCCCTTAATGACCGGGCCATTTTGCACGTTAATGACCAAGGATTATTTTTTGTTTTTTCACGGTTGCATTCCAAGAGTTGTAACTTTTTTTATTCCGTCGACATAGCCGTATAAGGGCTTGTTTTTTGCGGGACGAGTTGTATTTTGTAATTGCACCATTTTTAGATGCTTACAATATATTGATTAACTTTTATTAACTTTTATTTTAGGAGAGAATTGAAAATAAGCAGCTATTCCAGCATTAATTTTCACGTTATAAATTTACGCCGTGTACTATGCAGCGTAAATAACATGTTCGTGTTTCACTGGATGAATACCAATGGGAATTTTTTGGTTAGAGCCTAACCTTTAATGTGAGATTTATTTCTTTTTTTAGCAATTTAAGATCGTGATACAATTGTATCAGATAGTGATACAATTGTATCCATAAGGTTCGTTCACTAGCACTTGCGCACTATACTTTGACATATGTAATAAGTTCAGATAGGACAAGGATGAGATTTAAATGGTTAATACCATCACACTCTAGTATTTATAATTTATTTTAGCATTTTCCTGTTTTTTATTTATTTTTATATTTTTTTTTTATATTTATTCAAAAAATATTATGTTTAAATATTTTTGTTCCAAGTTGGGACCGGTACCCTCCTTGTCACAAGGTGTGTGCCAGGAACTGAAGCAACATGAGCAGCTGCTCTAGGAGTTCCTCTAGATGAATCTCTTGTATTTCAGCTACTGCTGCTATAGAGATGTCTGTGCTGCTCTCTTATTAGCAGATCAGCTGCTTTATCAAGCCCAGTGTGTGCCAGTAGCTGATACAGCTTCAGCTGCTACTGCTGTGGATTCCACTGTGAGGATCTCGTGTTTAGCAACACACTAATCCTGCCTATCTGTAGTTATCTAGCCCACTTTATTCTATGGGTCGGCACTATTACGGGGATACCAAATATGTATAGGTTTTATGTTTTTCCTACGTTTGCACAATAAAAACCCTTTTAGAAAAAAATTACTTGTTTTTGCATCGCCGCATTCCAAGAGGCGTAATTTTTTTATTTTTCCGTCGATGTGGCCGTATGTGGCCTTGATTTTTGCAGGCCAATGTGTAGTTTTCATTAGTACTAGTTTGGAGTACATAGGACTTATAGATTAACTTTTATTTTATTTTTTATGGGGGGAATGGGAGCAAAGAGAATTTTGCCGTTTTTTGCGTTTTTTTTTGGACGCCATTCATTCGGCGGTTTAATTAATGTGTTAATTTTATTGGTCAAGTTGTTACGATCGCGGGGATACCATATATGTGTATGTGTGATTTGTTTTGACACTTTTACTGAATAAAACCACTTTTTGGGCAAAAAAAGTAGTTTTATTTGATTTTGACTGTAATTATTATTATCTTTTTTCTACAAACTTTATTTAACTGATTGACATATTTTTTTTTTTTTAAGTCCCATCAGGGGACTTCACTATGCGATGTGCCGATCGCATATATAATGCTTTGGTATACTTAGTATACCAAAGCATTATTGCCTGTCAGTGTAAAACTGATGCCTCAGGCAGATGCTGAAGGCAGACTGGGGGTCTTTGTTAGACCCCCGGCTGTCATGGAAACCTGACGGCGACCCGCGATTTGTTTGCGGGGGCGCCGATCGGGTGACAGAGGGAGCTCCCTCCCTCTGTCAAACACATTAGATGCCGCTGTCACTATTGACAGCGGCATTTAATGGGTTAAACTGCCGGAATCGAAGCGCGCTGATCGCGTGGGTACAGTCTCAGTACCCGCGCCATCACAGGACGGATATATCCGTCCTCCTGCGCGAACTAGCAGCTGCTGAGGACGGATATATCCGTCCTTCGGCGTTAAGGAGTTAATAGCTCGCATAGCTTAGCACAAACATCAAGATATTAGAACAATAAAATATTCACGTCATAATCCTTAGATGTATACTCATATTGATGTATCTGACAACTATCTTGAAATAATAACATAATCTCCGATGCTATATAGGTTGTCGGTAGTCGTAAGGAAAAGTTTGCATTCAAGTTGTCCATGGGGATCCCGGAAAGGAAAGAAAAAGACCTCAACGATTAAGGTAGCAACATTGATCTGTATCTCATCTGTATAACGAGAAATATATTGTTAAAATCAAAGAACATAACGATACAAACCAATTAAAAAATTTTTTTTACATTTTAAACCCAACACCACTAAAATTGGGCAGGCAATCAAAGAAAAGCAGAGAAACCGGTGGTTTCATTAAGACCCTTAGGGAACATCGTTTGGAGTTTCCAGTTCCATTTACACTCTTTTTGCAAAATGTTTTTTTAGGTCGCCTCCTCTCATATTGATGATCTAATCAATGCCTCTCACTTTAAAGAGTTTAGAGTCGCATGCATGATGAGAACGAAAGTGTCTAGGAATTGTTTTTAAGGTTTCAATATCTAATTCTGTTTTAGCCTTTTCATTATCTAACGTGTTCCCTGACTCGAACACGTAGTTCCCGAGTAGTCATGCCTATGTATATTTTTGGGCATGGACAGGTTGCATGATAGATTACTCCCTTAGTTCTACATGTGATTGGCCAACAAATTTTAAATTGGTTCCTGCCCCCGGAGTCAGTAAAAAATTGGGAGCGTTCGATGTTAGGACAACTTAGACAGTCTCCACACGGTTTACAGCCCCACTTTGGGCCTTTGGTACCGAAATTTTTTCCTTGTTTGATAGGTGTAAGATAGCTATGTACGATAGTCACGCAAATTGCGTGCTCTACGAGGTGCCATAGCAGGATAGTCAGGTAATATTTTTTGCAATATTGGGTCAGTTAACAAAACTGGCCAAAATTTATTCAAGATGTTGCGCATTTCGACCCAGCGTGAGTTGTACGTTGTAACAAATCTCACCTTGCGTTCATGTTGATCTTTAATAGATGTTTTAAGAAGTTGGTCGCGTGGGGTATGTTGGGCTCGGTGATGTGCTTTGCGAATATTGCGGTGGCTATAGCCCCTTTGGGTGAATCTGTCTTTCAGTTCTTCTGATCGAATTTTGAAATCTTCAGGAGTCGAACAGATCTTCTTGACACAAAGGAATTGGCCTGTTGGAATTGCTTCAATTACGTGTCGAGGATGTGCCGAAGTCGCATGTAATAGAGAATTGATTGATGTTTTACGGTAAAGATCAGTCTGTAAGAAACCATTAGAATCCTGTTTAATAATGATGTCCAAAAAAATCTACACTTTGGTGACTCCATTTATATGTGAGGTTGATGTTTTGATTGAGTATTTCTATGAATGAAGATCGTTCATCGGGAGTACCCTGCCAGATCTAAAAAATGTCATCGATGAATCGGGTCCAGAGGAGAACCCGACTCATCAATGGCATCCGATCCGACAAGAAGAGGTCTCTCTCCCACAGCCCCAGGAATAGGTTGGCATAGGAGGGAGCACAAGCTGCCCCCATTGCCGTTTCCTGGAGCTGTAGGTAAAATGAATCATTAAATGTAAAGAAGTTATGTTTGAGGACAAAGTCCAACAAAGTTAAAATTAGTTGAGAGACCTCACTCTCGATGTTGCTCATCAACAAAAAAGTCTCAACTGCATGTAGCCCATCTTGATGATGGATACTTGTGTAGAGGGACTCTACGTCGCACGTGACCAAAATATGATCGGGATCTAGATGTATCCCGTCAATTTTGAGCAGAAGGTCAGCCGAGTCTCGAAGATATGATGGAAGTAATTCAACTAATGGTTTCAAATAAAAATCGATCCATTTACAAATTCTCTCAGTTAGACCCCCGGACCCTGAAATGATGGGCCTACCTGGAGGATTTTTGATGGTTTTATGAATTTTCGGTATGAGATAGTGTCGTAGAGTTGGTTCCGTTACATATAAGGAATCATTCAAGGCCTTAGAAATAGTCCCATTATCCATGGCATCTTGAAGGATCTGCATTAGTTCTAGACTAAAAGACAATAAAGGGTTAAATGTAAGTTTTTTTGTAACAGGCCGAGTGTCGTAATTGACGATTCGCTTCATTTAGATACATTTGCCGTGGCCACAATACCACGTTGCCCCCTTTATCTGCTGGTTTGATTACTATATCATGCCATGTTTTAATACGTTCCAGGCTCTCTCTTTCAGATCCTATCAAGTTGTCATTTTTGATACTATTAGAAATGTTGGCCCATTCGTTTGAAACCAATTTAACGAAGAGATCCACAGCAGGACAGATTGCGAGAGGAGGAAATTTGGTGGACTTTCTCCTCACGCAATCGGGTATCTTACCTCTGGATGTAGGTTCATCCTGATTATATAGGTCTTCCAAAGCCTTCAGGGTTTCTCTTTCTTCAGTTGTTGTAAATACGGTGTCCTCTTCTTTGAAGTACCATTTTTTTGAAGATCAACGATCTTCCAAATAGCTGCAGATCCTTCACAGCTAAAAAGGGATCAAACGAAGAAGCAGAGGAAAATGTCAGGCCTTTTTCTAACAGAGTAATCACTTTGGGTCAAGGTGTGTTTGGATAGGTTGATTACCTTCATTCCCCGTTGGCCTGGATTAGATTCGTTGTCATAGTATCTGGATGCGGACTCAGTACCCTTATTAATCTTTCTCTTAGGGTAGATGGAATTATTATAATTGACTTTACTTTTTTGCCTATTGGTGGTTTGTCTATCCCCCGTGTTCCTTAAGGTCATCTCATGGTGGTCGCTAAGTGACGATGTGGATGATATTGATGAGGAACGTGCCATTGGCATATTGGGTGTCCTCTGGTTCCACCGATACATTTTCTTTTGGATATAATCGTCATTATCACGACTAAACTTCTTGACTTTAACCGATTCAATTTCTTTTTCCCACACTATACACTGTTGGTCAAGTTGTCTATTAAAGATTTCAAGATTGTCCGTAGACATTTCCGATTTCAAACGTAGTTGAATTTTTTCCAAATCACCATCCATATGGTCCAGCGATTTTTTTGTAGTGATGCTGTTTGGGTTTTACACCCTTGAATCAACCCATTTGAAGTTTAGACATACTTTACTTTTGCATTTCTTCTAATGGGATATATTGATTCATGTTGCTATTTCGGTTTTTGTTAGACCTTCAGGAAGTTGTTCCAACCGAGCAACAGTAGATGGGGCAGTAAAGTATGCCTTTTGATGTTGACGGGGGGCCAGTATGGGACTCTACTGGCTCCCTTTCCCGACAGCCTATCCTTCTGATGGGGAGGAGACAGACTTCTTGGAATGCCACCTCTTCGGGCACTGGCGAGCTGTGTGGCTGGACTCCTCACACACAAAGCACCCCTCTGTTTTCATATCTCTACCTCTCCGTGGATCATCACTTGCCCTTCTCGGGGACTGCTGATGTCTCTCAGTGACAGCCTCAGCAATCTGTTTTAACCACTCCATTTCCTTAGCCTGGGCACTTAAGAGTTGGGCAATTTGCTCCCTCTGCTTCTCTATGATTTTAAGAAGCTCCTCCTCACGACAATTTTGCACAGGTTTTAGAGCAACAGCAGCTACCATCTTGGGTGTCTGCTCCCTGGCTGCCTAAGTAACTTCCTCTAGTCGCACTTCCTTAAGTAACTGAGGGAAGGAATGGGGAATTTTCTCTATCGCAGCACCTCAATCTTTGAGCGATAGGGTCCTGGGTCAGAGCTCCACGCAGTACTTGATCAAGGCGGCACCGGTCAACTTCTCCAGGGCTAGGCCCGCCTTTGGATACTATTCTGTGAACCAGTCTGTCTAGTCTGTAAGGATAGTCAGACATTTTCTCACCAGGAAAAAAAAAAACCCCGAAAAGGGCCATACTTACAAATGGACACAGACAGGTCAGAAACGCTGATGGAGAGTTAACAGGTGCATTTAAATAATAGCCACTCCCACTAGTCTTGATGGGAGTGGCATGTGGTGCATGGGATGTGTAGTAAAAAATAATAAATAAATAGTGTATGTGCAAGTGATAATAATATAAGTGAAATATAGGGGGCAGTATTGAGTAAAGTGCCTAAATGAAAATAAATGAATAATGGGGTGCAAGTGTGTGAAAAATGGAGGGATAGTCTTTAAGTCATGAGGCGCAATGTGTATAGCCAGGTAAAAGCTTATTTGTGACGCCTTGATAATTCCTAGAGCGGGCTACTCTGCTTGCTAAGCCAAACGACAACACGTGATCTCGGCTTTTAAGGGGTTAATCAGCGGGGACACAGCCATCGGTCCCCGCTGCAGGAGCTGCGGCAGCTGCTGTACGAGACCACAGCTGTCACAGCTCCTGCATGTGTCGGGAGGACGGCCGAAATGGCCGTTACTCCCGTGACGTACTATTCCGTCATGGAGCGCGAACAGGGCGGTTTCCATGACGGAATAGTACGTCACTGAGCGTTAAGGGGGTTAAAGGTAACATCCTTCATTGTTTTTGGATCCAAAATTCTGTGCCAATAAATTTCATATATCTGTGGAGTCTGTTTTCTGATTTGTGATATACATTATATCTCGGTGTATAGAGCAGCCACTAGGGGGAGCTCACTACATATGTATTTATATAGCTAGTGTTATATAGCTGGTTTTGAACCCAAGGGGTGTAATTGTACATCTTTAGGCCTCATGCACACTTCGGTTTTTTCCTTCAGGGTCCTATCCGTTTTTGTCACTGATAGCACCCTGAACCCATTCATTTCAATGGGGCCATGCACACTTCAGTTTTTTTTTGACGGTCCGTTGCTCCTTTCCGATCCAAAGTAGAGCATGTCCTACTTTGGTCCGGGATTCCGTTACCGTGAGGCCCATACAAGTCAATGGGGCCGTCAAAAAAACTGAAGGCACACGGAAGGCATCCGTATGCCGTCCGTGTGTGACTGAGCCGTTGCCTAGCAACTGCCGGGCGGGCAGATTAACATTAGAAAAATATTACACTAATCGACAGCCACTTGTCTATCAATAACTGATAGAGAAAAGAGGCTGCTGATTACAAATAAAATAAAAAGCATTTCATACGTACACGGTCATTGTCTTGGTGACGAGTCCCTCTTCTTCCTCCAGTCCGACCTTCTTTTGTGAAGCGGCAGCCTGTGATTGGCTGCAGAGGCCGCAGCAGCCTGTGATTGGCTGCAGCGGCGACATGGATTGAACGGCATCGCTGGAGGCCGGATAGGGGGAATGTAAATATGAACTTATTTTTTGTTTATTACATTAAAACTGTGTTTTCCGCGCGCCGAGCATGGTACTGTCACCCTGGACAGTACCATGCTCGGCGCACGGAAACCACACAGCCGCTAAAACGGGTTCACGGACCCGTCAAAAGCGGCCGTGAAAACGGTGACGTAAGTGTGCACGAGGCCATATGTAGTGATCGTCCCTTAGTGGCTTGTGCAAATAGCTGCTATGACGGTGTAATTTGTCAGTGTGTCCATCAGGTAAGCTACTGTGACATCACAAGAGGGTTTCAGTCAAATAAACTATTGTGACTTCAGCAATATTTTTTTGTTAGGTACGCTGCTATAACTTCACAAGTGAGTTTCAGTCAGGTAAGCTCCCGTCGCATCACAAATATCTTCCAGTAAGGCAAGTTGTAGTGACATCAGAAGCAACTTTGAATTAGATGAGCTGCTGTGACATCACACGTGGGTTTTAGTTAGGTAAGCTACTGTGACAGCACAAATATCTTCCTGTCAGGTAAGCATCTATAACTTAACATATGTGTTTGTCAGCTGAGCTGCTGTGACATCACAAAAAATGTTTTAGTCGTGTAAGATGCTGTGACATCACAAATGTCTTTCTGGCATCTGAGCTGTTGTAACATTGCGCGCCAAAGTACAAAATCTCACTAAGGCTGGGTTCACCCTGAGTGTTTTTGCAGGAGGAATATCTACCTCAATATTCTATTTGGAAGTTTGAGGCAGATTTTCCTCTTCCTGCACGCAGATTTTTGCTGCATTTTCCGCCCGCGGCCATTGAGCGCCGCGGGCATAAAACAATGTGAAATATTCTTTCTCTGCCTCCCATTGATGTCAATGGGAGGTCAGAGGCGTAATCGCCCGAAGATAGGGAATGTCCCTTGTTTCTCCCGCGAGCCGGTTTTACCGTTCACGGGAAAAAGACTCCTCCGCCTTCCATTGAAATGGGAGGATTTTTCAGACGTTTTTTGGCGCGTTTCGCGGCGCGGTTTACACACCAAAAAACACGTAAAAAAACTGACTCCCCCTTAAAGGAAGGGTGTCGTGAAATTATTATTTTTTTTATATCAATTTGTTATTAAAAAATGTTTTATTTATTTGTGTTGGTTTTATTTTTGAACTTTTTCTTGTCTATGGTGGCTGCCATTTTTTTTTATCTCTGTATGTGACGATTAACGACCAATGCAGACATGGAATACGGCACATACAGCCCCATAGTGAATGCGAACGGGACCCGTTCCATTCACTATGCTGTACGCCGTCTGTGTGGGAACAGCGCAAGCGCCACTCCCACACAGTCCAAATTGAAGGTCTTCGGCCGAGCGACATCCGGCGCCATTTTCTTGTGGACCGGAAGCAGCGGCCGGACATTAAGATTACTACTTCCGGTCGCGGCTTCCGGACTTGTGTTTTCTTATGCAAGCACTTGGAGCGGACGGACCGGAGGGAGCGGCGGCGGCAAGAGCAGTAGATATCAAGCATATTCT